>NC_088644.1:32053001-32078001 GCF_964019385.1 Sycon ciliatum
ATAATAGCACACCCAGAATAGCTGATTTCCGCGCTCCAAGCACTTCGAATGTGATGCCAGTTATCCAGGCAGTGCCGACACGTATTGCGGAATAGATGGAGGCCACCCATGCTACAGATAATACACAAATAGACATAAGTACACAGAAAAGAATATTGGGATTTTGGAACAAGAACACCGCACTATTTTTTTGGTACTCACCTTCTGCTTGCAACAGTCAATGCTAATGAAAGGGTTCCAAACAGGAAAACAGGGGGGGGGGGGGGGCTACGGACTTCTAACCAACACCCGGTTTTTCCATTTTGCCTTCTCAAACAAAATGCAATGTACCCGCTAATTCACCTGCTACCAATATCATGAAGCCCGTGCTGTGGTGGATATTCCACTCTAGTCCAATGTGGATGCATTCCATGACTTAGTGCAGTTTTTTATGTGAACTCTTTTTTGTGATCACATGAAATCGTTACAGAGTTCAGCAGCTGAACCATGGTAAAAAAAAAGAGTCATCGTGTCACACCCAGATCCGTCTGCTACGCCAGGTGCCTCACATGCACGGTCACTGCTTGTTCGAAGGGGGAAATCCCCCGTACCCGGGCCTTCAGGGCTAATCCTCATGACATTGCGGGGGGGGGGGGGGGCGGCGGCGGGGGGGTCTGACTCTCCTTCATGTTAAGCTCTCAGACCTATCTTCACCCCCCTTCACTGTCGAAATCACCCGCTCACAGTATACACAGGAAAAGGTAACGTAATCCAGGGTTCTTCTAGCCAGGTCAAAATAGTACGGGGGCGGGCATGGGAAACAGTTACCCCATAACCCATTTTTTCCAAAAATGTCTTGCCATGCAAAATGACTTCGCCCCAGACAAACGTGCCTTTATGAACCCGCTAGTAGTGACTATCGACTGCATTTTCGTTGAATGACATGAAAAAACACAAAAATCGACAAATGAGTAGGGGCGGCATATTTCACAGGGGGGCGCACAAACAAAGTAGGGGGGGGGGGCGCAAACAGAGTAGGGGCGCTGCCCCCCCCCCCCACATGCCCCTTTGGCTAGAACCCTGGTAATCGCCGTCCATAAACAAGAGTATGCAACTGTGATTTATTTTGTATTCGCAGTTGGTTTTGCTGCCTTCATTACATCATGCAGCTAAAATCCGTGCATTTCGGAAAATCTAACACCACACTTTCCCTGGGGTTTGACTCCAAGGCTTGTACGTACCTGGAGGGGGATTTTATGAACCCAAAATCTGGCGATTGAGTACATACCAGAACGAAACAAGCAATACGGACTTGCTGTTTGGGAGATTGGGCGTATGATTGCAGGGCGCGATAAAGGCAGGTCGCGGGATGAATTCTACCTGCTGCACACTGGACCATTAGTGTACCCGTCCAAAAATATATGTTCAAAATGCAGCGTTTTCCTCAAAATTCACTGCAACACTTCCGGTAATCCACGATTGGGGTACTTAAATCGATTGGTCACGTCAACATCAAGACATTGGCTAGTGCATGATAGCGTGAGGTGCGAGACCAAGTCACAACCTGTGCAGGCGGCAGGCAATCACCATTTTAACCACGCACCAGGTCATACATTAATTAAACACAAATCTTGATGTCATATCCATACCGTAATTCCCTGATATTAAGTCGCACTGGATTATAGGTCACACTCTCATACTCGTTAGTTGTACTCGATTATAAGTCGCACCCCCACTTCACGTTTAAGCCATATCGTTTCAATACATTAACATAAGCAGGATGTCTCAGTCGATGGCAAGTCGCACAACACTCCCTTCTTTGCCATTGAAGTTAAACGATGCGACTGATAATTGTGGAAACACGGTACATGTAACTGCATGTATTGCAGTGACAGTCGAGTGTACATGTAACTGCATGTATTGCAGTGACAGTCGAGTGTACATGTAACTGCATGTATTGCAGTGACAGTCGAGTGTACATGTAACTGCATGTATTGCAGTGACAGTCGAGTGTTGTACATGTACAATGTACAGTACTGATCAATGAAATCCGTTGACCTGCGAACACTGGGCTGCGAAATGATACAAGGCGCAAACTTGAGCGACACAACTGGATTTCGCCGTGAGCGAGCATAAAATCAACATCATTTTCTGTATGTTGAGTGCCACAATTTTGTCGGGTTTCACTGCAGTTTGGCGCATGATAATTGCCGTATTTGTGTGCAACTTTCTTAACCCTGCATTTTCGCTTTTCCAGTCCACAATTGTTGAGAGACTCTCCCGCGATTTCCCAGGGGGATAGCCATATGCACAGTTGCCTATTCTGGGTTAGTGCCTCTTGGTGCTTGTTCCATTTCCTCACCAGTATTAGAAGCACCAGATCCAAAGCCTCCACACCCTTCATCAGCGACTATTGAAGATGAATTGGTAGTAGAAAGAAGTGTAGTGTTCGCAATTGAATCGATCTCCAATACTGTCAGAGTCGTGACAGCTGCTGCTGTGCCTGTTACTTCATCTTTACTGTTATTATGCTGCTGTTGGCCTCCTGTTTGGCACGGGTCAAGCAATAGCTCAGCATAGGAAATGCTGCTCGTTAGATCGCTGCTGAAGCTCACACAGAACAAGCAGCATAGCGACACGAACAGGAGAAATTTCCGAAAAGCCTCCTTCCATCGGCCACGTTTCAGAATTTGAGGTTCCATGTTCTTTGCTCGAACGCAGTCCTTTGGCAGATAACTTCTATCGCACAAGTCTCAGGTGCAGCACAGTGAGCAGCACAGTGAGTGCTAGCTGATTTTCAAGTGGTAAACCATATTCTTCCTCCGCGTCCACCACTGCTGCAGATTTATGGGCGCATTTGGATTCAATGAGAAACCTGTTACTGTCCGGACATGTAACAACGGTACCAAATAGACCAAACCAGCAGAAAAAAATCACCTCACTGCCTCTTTGATCGCGCCTATCTGGCCTACTGATCACATGCGACAGGATCTAGGATGCTAAGCGTATACGCGTAGCCACTTCCTTTGCCACAAAAAATATGTTGTATTGTTTTTTACAATGCAAGATATGTACGATCACGGACGTCGGTACGATCGAACGCTCGCAGGATCTAGGAGTAGGAGGAGTAGACCGAGCTTTGACGATGTGGTTGGGGGAAGACGGGCCTGTCAACCTTGCGCTTATCTTCGCGCGAGGCTAGTTGAGAATAGTATGGATCTTTTCTTGCATCTGGCCTGCCTCTACCTGGTTTCAGGGCATGCGGTGCAGAACCGGTTTTCCCCCCTGACTTACCAATGCTCAAAACCTGTACTCGGCGTGAGATCTGGCCAGGATCATCTGGTGTGCATGTCACGAACGTCCAGATCTGGCGAAGAGCTAGCCAGCTCTAACAGTCACGGAGTAATTAGTCTGCACCTCTTACTTGTATGGGTGAAGGCGGTCTGTTACCTGCCCAGGCTGGTGTCAACTAGATCGACATTAATTTTTGACACATGCCCCAGCCTGGACTAGAGTCTAGCGTCTGACTCTGTTGGTGTTCAGTTGGTGTAGACGAAGTCGATAGGAAGACAGCTGGCAGCTCTCTGACGGTGGCTGGGGGAGACCTGTTGTAGTGTTGACATAATCATTCTTTGCTTTGGCACGTTCGCACTGCTGGCAGCCTGGTACATGTATACGAGACACGGGATTAGTCTTTGAGGCTGCCGCATGGATCTATACAAAACAGCTTAGAAAGATCTACCAGACCAGTTTTCAGAACTCTCAAAACAAAAGGTAAGAACCTTCTCGAAGTCGAAGCACACAATCATTATTTCTGAACAGTGCCATGTTAGACTGTCAAGATGTTTGTAGGGGTCAGTACAATGACTGTACTGTCATTATGATATTCTGTGATCTGCGAAAACAAAAATTTTAATACAAGTTCCTTGTATGTACCATGCCATAATGTCACAACTAACCATTTCGCTACCAACTGCAGACATTCAGAGTCTGAATTATTAGAGCCACCTCGTTTCATAATTATTCCATAGTTCCACTGACTTGCGGCTTCCAAGGAACATGACTTGGTTAGAAGCTCGCAAGGACAAAAAACTGGCCATTGGCCCGCTGATAGCATCCACCGTCTTTCTGCCTTCCTCCCACACAACTATTTGCAAGACAGAAAATTCTTTCGGCTTCAAATAATACGCACTCACCATTTTTGTCCACACACACACACACACACACACACACACACACACACACACACACACACACACACACACACACACACATGCACAGCTGCCACATTCATCTATCGCTACCATTTTCACATTCATTCCTAAGCTCATACTGGTGTTCATCCTTTTGTTTGTTTTGTTTGCGGGGGGTCTGACTCTCCTTCATGTTAAGCTCTCAGACCTATCTTCACCCCCTTCACTGTCGAAATCACCCGCTCACAGTATACACAGGAAAAGGTAACGTAATCCAGTGTTCTTCTAGCCAGGTCAAAATAGTACGGGGGCGGGCATGGGAAACAGTTACCCCATAACACATTTTTTCCAAAAATATCTTGCCATGCAAAATGACTTCGCCCCAGACAAACGTGTCTTTATGAACCCGCTAGTAGTGACTATCGACTGCATTTTCGTTGAATGGCATGAAAAAACACAAAAATCGACAAATGAGTAGGGGGCGGCATATTTCACAGGGGGGGCGCACAAACAAAGTAGGGGGGGGGGGGCGCAAACAGAGTAGGGGGCGCTGCCCCCCCCCCCCCCCACATGCCCCTTTGGCTAGAACCCTGGTAATCGCCGTCCATAAACAAGAGTATGCAACTGTGATTTCTTTTGTATTTGCAGTTGGTTGCGCTGCCTTCATTACATCATGCAGCTAAAATCCGTGCATTTCGGAAAATCTAACACCACACTTTCCCTGGGGTTTGACTCCAAGGCTCATACGTACCTGGAGGGGGATTTTATGAACCCAAAATCTGGCGATTGAGTACATACCAGAACGAAACAAGCAATACGGACTTGCTGTTTGGGCGATTGGGCGTATGATTGCAGGGCGCGATAAAGGCAGGTCGCGGGATGAATTCTACCTGCTGCACACTGGACCATTGGTGTACCCGTCCAAAAATACGCAATTTTCATATGTTCAAAATGCAGCGTTTCCCTCAAAATTCACTGCAACACTTCCGGTAATCCACGATTGGGGTACTTAAATCGACTGGTCACGTCAACATCAAGACATTGGCTAGTGCATGATAGCGTGAGGTGCGAGACCAAGTCACAACCTGTGCAGGCGGCAGGGAATCACCATTTTAACCACACACCAGGTCATACATTAATTAAACACAAATCTTGATATCATATCCATACCGTAATTCCCTGATATTAAGTCGCACTGGATTATAGGTCACACTCTCATACTCGTTAGTGGTACTCGATTATAAGTCGCACCCCCACTTCACGTTTAAGCCATATCGTTTCAATACATTAACATAAGCAGGATGTCTCAGTCGATGGCAAGTCGCACAACACTCCCTTCTTTGCCATTGAAGTTAAACGATGCGACTGATAATTGTGGAAACACGGTACATGTAACTACGTGCATTGCAGTGAAATTTGAGTGTTGCACATGTACAATGTACAATACTGACCATTGAAATCCGTTGACCTGCGAACACTGGGCTGCGAAATGATGTATGGCGCAAACTTGAGCGACACAACTGGATTTCACTAAGCATAAAATCAACATCATTTTCTGTATGTTGAGTGCCACAATATTTCGGGTCTCACTGCAGTTTGGCGCATGATAATTGCCGTATTTGTGTGCAACTTTCTTAACCCTGCATTTTCGCTTTTCCAGTCCACAATTGTTGAGAGATTCTTCCGCGAATTTCCAGGGGGACAGCCATATGCACAGTTGCCTATTCTGGGTTAGTGACTCTTGGTGCTTGTTCGATTTCCTCACCAGTATTAGAAGCACCAGATCCAAAGCCTCCACACCCTTCATCAGCGACTATTGAAGATGAATTGGTAGTAGGAAGTGCAGTATTCTCAATTGAATCGATCTCCAATACTGTCAGAGTCGTGACAGCTGCTGCTGTGCCTGTTACTTCATCTTTACTGTTATTATGCTGCTGTTGGCCTCCTGTTGGGCACGGGTCAAGCAGTAGCTCAGCATAGGAAATACTGCTCGTTAGATCGCTGCTGAAGCTCACACAGAACAAGCAGCATAGCGACACGAACAGGAGAAATTTCCGAAAAGCAACCTTCCATCCACGTTTCAGAATTTCAGGTTCCATTGTTCTTTGCTCGAACGCAGTCCTTTGGCAGATAACTTCTATCGCACAAGTCTGAGGTGCAGCACACAGTGAGTGCTAGCTGATTTTCAAGTGGTAAACCATATTCTTCCTCCGCGTCCACCACTGCTGCAGATTTATGGGCGCATTTGGATTCAATGAAACCTGTTACTGTCCGGACATGTAACAACGGTACCAAAATAGACCAAACCAGCAAAAAAATCACCTCACTGCCTCTTTGATCGCGCCTATCTGGCCTACTGATCACATGCGACAGGATCTAGGATGCTAAGCGTATACGCGTAGCCAGCTTCACACTTCACAGTAACTATTGTATTCTGTAGGGGATTAATACTTCCTTTGCCACAAAAAATATATTGTATTGTTTTTTACAATGCAAGATATGTACGATCACGGACGTCGGTACGATCGAACGCTTGCAGGATCTAGGAGTAGGAGGAGTAGACCGAGCTTTGACGATGTGGTTGGGGGAAGACGGGCCTGTCAACCTTGCGCTTATCTTCGCGCGAGGCTAGTTGAGACTATGGATCTTTTCTTGCATCTGGCCTGCCTCTACCTGGTTTCAGGGCATGCGGTGCAGAACCGGTTTTCCCCCCTGACTTACCAATGCTCAAAACCTGTACTCGGCTGAGATCTGGCCAGGATCATCAGTGACCCGCGCTCTGCGAAAACCGACCTTAGGTGCTTCGTAATTTTTTCGAGAAAAAGAACAAAACGTCACGGTTTGTCGATTTTTGAAGATCACAAGGTGAGAGTCATGGCGGAACGAAGCAGAAGACAGTCGCTAGCTCAAATAATTGCTGTGGGCTTCTCCCAGAGGTTTCATCCGAACTCCTTTACGATGAATAGTAATTGTTTGGCCTGGTCCAATCGCAGTTCTGATGACAGCAGTGCCAAGGAGAGTTGGATGTGGAATCGCAGGACGCAACGCTGATCGAGCTGGACGGCCATGCGGAGGAGAATTTCGATCCGGCGTCGGTTTTGCCACCAGCCCAGCCCCTCAATGCCGGCAATAAACAGAGTGCAGACCAAGAAAAATCGGTTCAAGTACTGTCTACAATCCAGGAGGCGCGCAACAAGTTTGACAAGGGCTGTAGTTGTTCCGCACTGGTGCTGTTTCAAGAGCGTGACACTTGAAACCTTGCTTTACATTTACAGCGCACACAGCGCACGTCCTGACCAAGTCAGAGCGCTGCTTGTGTGTAGGCGGAACGCTAGACGTGCTCAGGAGACGTGGTGAGGCTACCCAGCGCGTCCAGCATGCTGGGAGATGTGATAAGATGGGGCTCAACAATACTACTCTGAACTACTGAAGACTACAGTCAGTGGCTGGTGTGGAAGTCATGTACATGCATGTCAGGAAGTCTTTGTGGCTGCCTCCAGCCCAGGATCAAGCCCTGGGTGCTGAAATCTGTGCAGGTTGCTGTCAGTGCAAGTGAAATCCGCCCAACACAGGAATTGAATGAACTCTGGAATGCACTGCCTGTGGAAGATGTTGTGGAGCTGAAGCATTTTATAGAGCATTATGCTATAGCTCATGGCCTCCCTTAACCTGCAGATCCACATGGGCACAACAAGCCAGTACCAACCTACATGTATTTGCCCAGTATCACTACGAAGAAGCTTGTTTACCAGGCGTTCACAAAGCCTGGTGGCAAAGCTGCATACAGTACGTTTGGCAAGATTTGGAAAAGAGACTGCCATGATATCACCGATTATGAAACAATGTGTGCGGCAGATGTAGACATAACTAGATGTTCTACTACCAGTACCAGATAAAACTATCAATATCCTTTAACCCGGCATTGATCCGAGCTTCTTCACTACTTTGCACCTGCCTCTACCCATCACTCTGGCTGGCATATCCTCATACAGAGCCAAATACCTCTTCCAGCAGATTCGTGAGCAACACCATCCACAGAAGAGAGAAAGAATGTGTCTATCTCCACAACAGGAAGATCCAATGCCATCATAAACCTTTCCTTTTGAAGATTATGACATACAGATTTATTCTGCAAAGTTTGGCTGCAATCATGCTGCTTGAATTCTCACAGCATTGGCTCCAAAATGTAGCATAAAATCCAGGATTTTTGCTACTTTTCCTCAAAATATTGTAGGAAAAGTGCAAAGAAATTGACATTGTATCTAACTGAATATGTATGCAATCCACCTCAAACTTCACCAGAAGTTGAGGAAAGGGTCATGGGTCAACAATCCAGCACAAACTCAATTTCGCCAAAATAGCACCTAAGGTCGGTTTTCGCAGAGCGCTGGTCATTCTGGTGTGCATGTCACGAACGTCCAGATCTGGCGAAGAGCTAGCCAGCTCTAACAGTCACGGAGTAATTAGTCTGCACCTCTTACTTGTATGGGTGAAGGCGGTCTGTTACCTGCCCAGGCTGGTGTCAACTAGATCGACATTAATTTTTGACACATGCCCCAGCCTGGACTAGAGTCTAGCGTCTGACTCTGTTGGTGTTCAGTTGGTGTAGACGAAGTCGATAGGAACACAGCTGGCAGCTCTCTGACGGTGGCTGGGGGAGACCTGTTGTAGTGTTGACATAATCATTCTTTGCTTTGGCACGTTCGCACTGCTGGCAGCCTGGTACATGTATACGAGACACGGGATTAGTCTTTGAGGCTGCCGCATGGATCTATACAAGACAGGTTAGAAAGATCTACCAGACCAGTTTTCAGAACTCTCAAAACAAAAGGTAAGAACCTTCTCGAAGTCGAAGCACACAATCATTATTTCTGAACAGTGCCATGTTAGACTGTCAAGATGTTTGTAGGGGTCAGTACAATGACTGTACTGTCATCATTATGATATTCTGTGATCTGCGAAAACAAAATACAAGTTCCTTGTATGTACCATGCCATAATGTTACAACTAACCATTTCGCTACCAACTGAAGACCTCCAGAGTCTGAATTATTAGAGCCACCTGGTTTCATAAATTGTTCCATAGTTCCACTGTCTTGCGGCTTCCAAGGAACATGACTTGGTTCGAAGCTCGCAAGGACAAAAAACTGGCCATTGGCCCGCTGATAGCATCCACCGTCTTTCTGCCTTCCTCCCACACAACTATTTGCAAGACAGAAAAATTCTTTCGGCTTCAAATAATACGCACTCACCATTTTTGTCCACACACACACACACACACACACACACACACACACACACACGCACAGCTGCCACATTCATCTATCGCTACCATTTTCACATTCATTCCTAAGCTCATACTGGTGTTCATCCTTTTGTTTGTGTAAAATATACAAATAGATCTATTCAAGGTGATTTTTCAGAAAGCCTTTCTTACGTTTTACTATGAGCTTTCTGCTAGGTGATTTTGTTTCCATGCATCATTAATTTTTTACCAGTCACTAAGATGTGCTGGTGTGTACTAAAGTAAGTCTTGTACGTGTAGATCTACATTGTACATATTATATCGGTGTGATGGTCACATTGCTGACATGTAAAATGTACATCTACTGGACAAAATACACATGCGTATACAGTGGATATGTACATACATGCACGTGCAGGCACGATATTCAGTCAGAACAATCCTTGCGTCAAGTGACCTTTTTTAGTTGCGAGCACGCTACACAGTCTTGACCATTCAACAGCTTTCAACTGAGGGGTATGTGAACGCACATGCACGCCAGAATGGCAATCTCCCTCCGTATGCAGTAATAAAACAGTTCCCAGCACTAGTACTGGCGTGCCAACAAAACTGTGTGAGTGTGTCCTCCTTTGTGCATTCAATGCCGATTGCTCCCAGCATGGGATAGGCAGTGAAAACTGAGCATTCTGAGATTGCATCTGAACTTGTAATGGGCAACGTCGCAACCCGCACAGCAATCATATTACTATTGCGTGGTCTGTGACGTTGTGCGACTGAAATGTCACTATGGTTGTCAGATGTGGCCATTGCATTACGTTAGCAACGTCCTCAAATTTAGAGCAACACCAACAACTACGAATACGGGCACAAGCCCCCCCCCCCCCCCACACGCACACAGTTACATGTACATGTACATTCTGATGCAGATTTCAGTGGAAAAGAGGTAGCGACTTGGAGTTCAGTGGATACAAAATTTAATGCCAGTGCAGGTATGAACAAAAACAGTGTTGGAAACGCTGAGAAGAACTGAAACAAAACAGTGACATTGACGGATTATAAGTTTGTAGAAAGTGAAATTGAGGTGCCAAGGAAGAGACAGCAAGGTACCGGGCAAATGCTTTTCAGTTGGCAGCTCCAGTTAGATGCCGAGATTAAATGCATTCACGAGCAATGATTTTACAGACGTTTGGCGAAATTGAACCTTGTGTTGATTGAATGCTAAATAATCAAGTAGAATTTGAAGCTGGAATAACCATGCAGTTACTGTCGTGTCTACAGCATTGGCCTCTTTACTGCTATATACTTATCTTCAGTTTCTTCAGCAAGTCGAAGATCTTTGTAAAGAACTTCTTTGCCAACATCCAGGCCGTTTCCATGATATTCTTCAAATTGATTCGGAAGCTGAGGTGTGCTTTCTGACCGCTGGCGGTAATATCAAGTTTGGCTTCCATGAAACCTTTCTTTGCCACGCCCAGCGCCATCTGGAAAGCGATCCTGTCCACGGTGAAGGAAAACGCCTTCAGTATGCCGAGGATTTGGTTGACGGCTTCCTTCGCCGCTTTGACGGCGGCCCGTGCTGCCAGCAGAGCGGGGTTGTACTTTGCAACGGCGGCAGCTGCTGCCAGATATCCCTTCTGCGCTGTATCCAGTGCCTTGTTGGCCGCGCCGAGGCTCCCCTCGGCGGTTTTCTTGGCGGCATACGCCGCACCTCGTAACGGTGCGCAAACCGCATTTTGCGCCAAGCACTTGGGATCCACGGGTAGGCACATCGAGCCACAAAAGCTCGGGTATGGCACGCAGACATCCTTGCAGCAGATCTTCCCCCATCCACACGGGTACTTGACGGCGCAGGAGCATTTCTTTTTCATGCACAGTTTCGGTACGCCACATTTCTTGCAGCTGTGAATGCTGCACAGCTTGCTGATGGCATGCTCTGCCGTGTCGACACCTGCCTTGGCCGTCTTGACGGCAGCTTCGCGTCCTTTCTTCACCTTCTCTGCAGCCTCCTTATTGGCTATCGCAGACTTAACGGCTTTCTCGATCGTGTCCAGCACCTTCTCCACTTTGTGTAGGTGCTCTTCTGCCTTCCTGCGTGCTGTTTCACAAGCCTCCTTGACTTTCCCAGCCAAGAACTTAAGACCAGTGGCCCTTACAGTTCCCTTCATCATGAAACCCTGGAATGTCTTGGGGTTGAGGGCCTTTTTGAACTGGGCACTTAGATCCAAGACAACGTCGAATATGATCAGCTTAGCATCAAAATGAAATGCTATTCCCTTGGTGGTAATGTTCCCGAGCACGTTAACGACCACTTTTAGCGCAGGGATAGTGAGCTTTGCAGTGAGGCTGACGTGGAATGCTGGCGGTACAACACCTGCCTTCAGGGAGAAGATGGCACCTTTCTTGGTGTCGTTGGATGCAGTCAGATGGACGGAATTTAGCAACGTGATGGGATTCGTCCAGACCGTGCCGAAAATGGCCGTGGGAACGCCATTGAACGCATACACTCGCACATTGATGTTGACTTTAGCAGCCCATAAGAATGTGAACTTCCCACGCAAGATAAGTCCGGCTGGTATTGGTTGTGTTGTATTACCGTGTGGGACGTCACGGAAAAGAAGACTGTAGGAAAAGAGAACATCCTCCATTTCCCAGTAACTTAAGATCTTCTCGAATGCGTCTGGTAGTTTTGGCACGCCCACTGCAGCCAGTAGTTTTGCGTAGCTGAACTGGTTGACGCTGAAGAAGCAGTAGTTCTTCTCGGGCTTCTCAGCATCGAAACCGAAGTATCCTCTTCCCATTATGCACGTTGTCTTGTTGTCGTTAATTCGGCAATGATAGCCAAGCCACAGTTCACCGCCATACTCACCGGCTGATATGCAGATGGGACAGTCGGCGTTCACACGCACACGCAGGATTATGTTGCCGAATGCCAGGAATGGTATGCCGAAGGCCTTTTGCCACATTCCCACCATCTGGAAGGACATTTCTACATTCATTGCTGGGTCCGTTGTCAGATCGCCAATAAACTTGAACTTGTTGTTCTTGTCAAAGCTTACGTCCAACTCGGCATGAGTCAGACCAAACTGCAAAGTTGTTCCAAACTCTACACCAAATCGGATATCATGAAGGTCAAATCCAGCGATTTTCAGGTGACCGCCGATCGGTGCTTCCATCTTTATGTTCGGCTCATGTCCCAAGTTTTCAATTTCCAATTTGAACTTCTTGTCGCCAAACAGCTTGTGGAAAAGTGCGCAGAGCTTATCACTGCCACATTTCGGAAGGCCGATTTCAAAGTAGAGACATAAGCCTTCTGGTATCACTTTGGTTTCCTGTTCAAACGGGTAGGTTTTGATCTTGAATGGCAGCTTCTGGTCCTTCCCTGCGTTCGAGTAGGTCAGGGCAATGTCCGCCGGTCCGGAGAAGAGATGGAAGAAGAAGAGCTTGGAGAGGTCGATGCCCGTCATGCTGTGAAATATGTCGGTGAAGGACGTGTCGTGTCTGCTGAGTATCAGTACGTAGAGTGTTGGGCTGGTTGTGAGAATGAACTCAGCATCGTACTTGCCAAACAGAGGTATTGTGGGTTGACCGGCCAGTCTGAAGGACGAAAACAAAACAAAAAACCGTCAAAAACAGTCGAAAATGTAAGCACTAAATTAAAGTTGTGCTTTGTGGCATGTAGAACTATTGCATTTGCCTGTAGAATATCTGCCTCGTCATCAACTTCAAATGTGCTCTTACTAGTCTTAGTCACCAGTGCAATCCATGAATGGCGGTGCAAAATTATTGCCAAATTCACGAATTCACTAGATAAGACACGTGGATATGAGTTATGAGTAACTGGCTGTCCACTACTGTAACAAGATATTTTTTATAAAAATTAGTTTTTTTTGCTTAGTTATCGCCAGGGAGTCGTAAAGGCCCGGGCTTTTACGACTCCCTGGTTATCACACTTTCTGACTGCTTATTATCGTGTTACAGTAGAGGACAGTTACTCATAACCTGTATCCGTGTGTCCTTTCTTTTCTTTTTTCATTTCAATATTGGCTTGATATTCAAGTTCATAAATTCATGGTTGTATTATCAGCCATGCATCGACCAGGTTGCCGTGCACGGACTGGTGTAGTGGTGGTTGTGGTGGTGGTGAGTAGAACGCCGTGCTGGAGTGTTGTTCTGCAGCTTAGAGAGCTTGTGTGGCCCTCTATCTATAATCAGCTTGGCAAGGAAATGGTGCTGGAACAATAGAGAGGTTTATCACAACGAAATTTTGTGGAACTTTTTGTTGTTCTCTCGAGCTGGGTACGAGTAACGAAACTTGCAACGGAAAGTGGTACGAAGTTCCCGTAAAAATTCCCAAAAAACCAAAACAACTTTTCGTTGATTTTTTGATTTGAGTTGGGTTTTTTCCTACTCGGTACTCCGATTCGATCACCATTGTGTGTTTTCAACTCCTCCAGAGTTCGCCGCGACTTCCCAAGCTGTGATTTTGTCTGCATTGTGTCGAGAAGTTTTGGCTCCTTGCTTTGGCTTTGCTTTGGTTTCGTGCTTTAATTTTCCTTTCGTTTCGGTGAGTGCATTCAAGGGTGTGTCCGTGCACGGAGCCCAGTGATCATGGACAGAACCTGAACGCCACTCACGCTCCACATCGACAAAACCCTAAGAAGAAGATCTCGTTGGATTCACAGATAGAGGATTTTTTATTTATTTATTTATTTCTGCACCTCGTGGCATGTCAAGACAGCCAATTGAATTGAGGAGAGGGTGAGACCAACCACGGAAGAAGAGAAAAAAAGAAAATTAAGAGCACGTACACAAAGTGGGAAGGGATTAGCAAATTACAAAGCAATGGGATGCTCAGCGAGCTATGCAGCAGAAGTGGTGACTGTGACTTTGTTTACTGGGAGATACTGAAGTGCTGTCTGACGAGGGTACGGAATTTGGGCATATCTGGAGCTTGTCTAACACTGGGAGGCAGTTGGAGCCACGTGGAGTAGGAGGAAAAGAAAGGGGAATTTACGAATAGGGTAGACCTAGCTAGGGGGAGACGAACGCAGCTTCGGGTGGTGCCACCTGAATTGAACCAATTAAGGGACTGTAAATGAGCAGGGTGCTGGTCAAGGAAAATTGAATGCGCCAGGGTGCACTTGGAAGCATCAAGGTAATGTTGCAGAGTGGTAGTGGATGCAGCAGCATACAAGTCTAGATTTGAGATATAACGATCAGTACGGAATATGATTCGCAGTATACGGCGATGGAGAACTTCTAATTTACCTATGTGGGTTTTGTTAATGGTGGACCAGGCAGGGAAGCCGTACGTGAAGAGGGGAAGAATGTATGATTTATAAAAATTAATCCGGCAATTTTTGGGCAAATGGGACAAGTGACTTGACATTATGCCGACAGATCGGCATACTTTGGACGACACATGATCAGCATGGTGAGACCAGGAGAGGGCGGAATCTATGACAATGCCAAGGTGTTTATGGTGGGGCGCTACAGAGATAGGGTGACCGGGATCATCGGGAAAGTGGAAGATGGGCACTGGATCTGTGGGAGGGGGAAACAGGAGGAGCTCGGTTTTGGTCACATTTGGCTTAAGGTACCAAGTGCTCATCCAGTGAACAATGTCGTTGATACAGGTCTGAACTTTGGGGTACAGGTTGGCGTGAGATGGGGAGGAAGCAAGGACAGTGGTATCATCTGCAAACAAAGAAATATTGGGAATTGAATAGGGGAGGTCATTAACGTATGTGAGGAAGAGCAGGGGACCTAAAATGGAGCCCTGGGGCACTCCGGATGTCACAGACTCGGGGTCAGATAAGGTTCCATTTACTGTGACGCACTGATTTCGGTCCAATAGGTAGCTAGTTATCCAGGCGAGTAGGGAGCCGGAGACACCATGGGCACGAAGTTTGGCGATCAGGCCCTTGTGCCACACGGTGTCGAAGGCCTTGGAGAGGTCGAAGAAACAGATGCAGGAGACCTGCCGCTGGTCTTTTAGGGAGCAGAGGTCTTGGATTATGCGGGATAATTGCAGGGATGTGTTGTCCTTACGACGGAAGCCAGATTGTGCGGGGTGAAGAAGAGGGGAGATATGGTCGTACAAGCGGTCGTACACTATTCTCTCTAGCAGTTTGGAGACGCAGGACAGGAGGGAGATTGGTCGGTAATTAGACGGGTTGTTCTTGTCGCCTTTATTTTTGTACACTGGAATGACAGTGGCTGACTTCCATCGTGACGGGAATGTGCCGGAGGAGAGGGAAAGGTTAAAAAGAATGGAGAGTGGGCGGGCAATTGAGTAGCTCAGTTTCCTGAGGATCTCATTGGTGATCCTATCAGCTCCGGGGGATTTGTTCAGAGGCAGTCTTGCAATATACTTGTGAACAGTCGATGAGGTGATGATCAGGGAGTGCAATGTAGTTGCTGGTGGAGGTAGGGAGGAAATAGTGGGAATAGGAGCATCGGGGTCAACCTGTAAGCCAGCACTAACGAAGTGGCGGTTCAATAAGTTACCAGTGGATGCCAGAGGTGCTTGTTCGACCATTGGGGTCCCACCATCTTCGAAGGTATAACCGGGCGCTGGTAGGATTTCGCAGTTGACGAATGAGCACAGGGAGGGATGGGAGGCGAGGGTTTGTGGGAGATATCGTGGCACGGAGGTTGCGGATGTAGCAGCGATGGCAGGATCTGGAAAGGCATTTTACATAGTTACGTTGGTGTTTGTATTTGTTGAAATTTGTAGGGGATGGGTATTTCCGGTAGATGCTGTAGAGATCGCTCTTGATTTTAATAGCTGCTTTCAGTGATGGAGTCATCCAGGGGCAGGGTTTGTGGCGTGATTTCCGACGAGGAGGTGAGGATCTTCCTATATATAGGTCCAAGGCACCTTCAAGGATGTCAGTGAATGCGGAGACAGCCGTGTCGATGCAGTGGGAGGCAAGGACCTGAGACCAGGGTACAGCTGCGAGAAAAACATTCATGGCATTCCACATGTTATCCGTGGCACTCAGGACATTGTATTTTTGTGTAGATGGTGGGCTACGGCAGGTGCTGGCTGCTGTGGGGGAAGACTTTGAGGAGGAGAACTCAGCCAGCAGGACGGCATGGTCTGATGCGCCAAGAGGAGCCAGGTGTTGAATGTGGTTGAGTTGGTTAGGGATGTTGCTCGCGATAAGGTCTAGACAGCTGCCAAGTCCATTCGAGCGGAGGTGGGTGGGAAAGGTTACCGATTGGGTCAAATTATAGCATGAGAAGAGGTTGTCAAGACTCAGACCCTGTGCATCCGTTTGGTCAGTTGAGCACCAGCCGGAATACCTACAGTTGAAGTCGCCTAATATCACAAGGGCTTCGGGCTTCCTTTGAGTTGATTGCAGGGCTATTTGGAGGCGGTCGAGAAAAGTCGAGAAGTCATCCGTCGACGGGGAAGGAGCACGGTAGATACAGGCTACTGTTAGGTGGGTTGTTGGCAGGTCAGAAGGTGAGACAAGCTTATGTTCAGCGAGTGTAAGCCGAAGTGCTAGCGCTTCCAAGCCCGGTTGCTGAAAATCCGGTAGCTGATCAATGGAAGTGCACAGACCTTCACGAACTAGGATCTTGTCGTTTTGCGTCCAGTAAGGAGCGTGGGAAATACATTGTTCCTGCGGCATCTAATGTTAACATGTTTCTCCGAGGATGTCGTGCAGCTGCTTTCTTCCCAGGACTCGAGATTTGATGGTCTGAAGAGGAAAGGCGTCGCACATCATCTAGAACCAGGTGTCGGAGGACAACGCAAAGTGAAGGAAGTCCGCCAGCGATGAGGAAGATACAGAGATACATGTAGATGCTTCGCTGACAGAGCTCACCTGTTTCAAGTGTTTGAGGAACGAAAAGCAGCCCGCTGCGACAAAAAGCCAACATGTGGCTGAAGAGAATAGGAAAGCCGCCACTTTGAGAAGAGACGCCTCAAAACCCCTCTAACAGAGGAGAGCCTTTTCCTAGAAAATGCTAGCGCCAGATGCAGAACATGCACCGAAGAAGAAGCTTCTTGATTTTTAGAAACTGCCGCCTAGCGGCTCACGATCGCCATAGTGTCCATGGGAACAGTGAACAGCCCAGCAACTCTGCAGATCTGCTTGCTGAACACAAAACAAACGAAATTTCGTTGGCAATTTTTCGTTATGATCGCAACGAAAATTAACTAATGAAAATTCGTTGCGCTAAACCTCTCTAATGCTATGTGCAAACTAAGTTATGGTTGCTGATGGACTTGGCTAAATTTGTTTTTTCATTGAGAGCAAGTACATGTATGATGATCCTGGCATATATGCCGGCATGGTCGGCACGTAATCTTCATGTTGCCTGATGATTGCGAGAGCATGAAACTTGAAGTAGCAGCAAACAAGCCTTGATTGTCCTTGTTGTTCTGTTCTGTATGATGATTTGAAAGATTTAAAGATTGCTTGTGAGCTGGATTGTCATCATTTTAAGAGCATGCTGACCACCCGTACACATCTACACATGGAGCTACAGAGAGTGACGACGCTCATCGTGCTTCCCTATTACTTACCAGAGTTCTCGCCAGGCACACATAGTAGGGGGAGGGGGCAGGCGAAAGTGTCTTGCCATACCAAATGCAATGTTCTGGGGCGAACTCCCGACTTCACCCCTCACAAATGTGCCGTTGTGAACCCTCTAGCAGTGACTAGAGACTGCATTTTCGTTGAATGGCATGAAAAGACGCAAAAATCGACAACTGATGAGTAGGGGGCACTTAATCAGAGTAGGGGGGGGGGGGTGCCTCCCTACCCCTTTGGCTAGAAGTTACCTAGAACCTTGCTTACTGTGTGGCGAGGCCATCGGGAGATTTGATCAATTCCGCCGACGGCTTCTTGATAGCGAATCTGTCGAGCTGAAGCTTCTTGACGAACTTGTTCTGTCCGATCTTCTTAGATATTGCATTGGTTAAATCAATCAACTTGAGAGTCTTTTCTGTCTCCAGTTTGAACAAAAGTTCTGAGTGTTTGGTAGAATATTTGACTTCGGCCTGGAAAGGTATCTTGAAGAGGACCATTTCGCCAATAAGTGCCATGCTGAATTGATGGTTTTTGATCAATGAAGCATTGTATTCTGCTTTAGTGAGCTTGATTTTGCCTTTGAAGAAAGAGAGTGACTGGGGGATCTTCCCAATGATGGTACTGCGAGACTGCTTCGCATCATACAGCACATACTTGACTTGCAACCTAAAGATGAACCCAAATAGTCGATCAAACGTTTTGTAGGTGGAATCCTGGGTAACTGAAGGCACCATATACGCCAGGATTTGATGAAGGGAAACGCCTTCCGGTAAATGGACATCCACCATCTTCAAACTGACACCCATTGCCATCAAGACGGTCCGTCCACCCATATCAGCATTGTAAATAAAGTGAGCACCGCGCTCGATCTTCTTCATACCACTATAGATCTTATTATCACTGTACAGCTTCAGTTCATCGCCAATCCTCATAGATTTGCTGGAGATCCAGACAGCCATTTCGGGAAGTTGTAGTGATCCCATTCTAGGCAACTGTGAAATGTCAACAGTTGAGAGTGACTTCACTAGTGTGGACAGATTTCCTTTCTTGATTGCAAATCCCAGGAAGAACGCCGAATTACCCATTTTTCCGATGTCGAGGACAGTAACCTGTGTCTCTGCTGCTTCAAAATGAGTCATGGTTGGAGAACCAAACAAGCTGATGGAACTCTTCGTCCCGTTCCATATGACATCAAGACCGGCTTTCTTGATTGTAAAGTCAGCTATGCCCATTTGCTTGAAGATGTGCCCAAGCTTCGGAATTGAAGCCAACATCTTTCCAACGCGTAGGTCCGGTATCCTACCAGTTAGTTGGTAGTGTGGTCCTACCTTTGAGAAACTGGCAGAGAATTCCACAACTTTAGCCACCTGCGCTGAGGCGCTGAAGTTGAAGTTGAAAGTCTTGTTGATGTACTCCAAGTCAGCTTTGACATTGCTTAACGTTACATAATTCTTGATCATCGATATGCTTCCGGGTATAGCGAACTTGGCCAGGAACTGCTTCTTGGCAAAGTCCACTAAGAATCGGTTCACGAAGACTTTCTGCAGTGCCGGCATAAAATCGGGTAAGTGGAGTGATTGCATGATTGACTTTGAAAAGAACTTTTCAATCAGGTCAGCTATAGACAATGTGTTTGGCGTTGGCTGCAGAGGATGTGACAAACCAGAAGCGTAGAATACATTGAGTCCCAACACACACCGTAGAAGACACCAAAAAGAGGAAAAGAACACAGTTTATCAGGTTTAGGGTAGGTGCTCCCAGACATCTGCTCAGCACAGACTCACTATTATGTCCAATTCCATCTTACCGAATTCATTTAAATGGGCTTTCAATTACACTCCATGCAGTTCAGATAGCCTGAACTTAGAGTGTTGAAGTGTGAAGTGTATTTTACAGCACTGCTTAATACATCTCCAGTTCACTCACATTGAAGTCAATCCTACGTGATGACAGGGCAGAAGAGATATCCAGTGCAGTTTGAAGATGTGGAAATTTGATGCTCAACATTCCTGCTATGCTGTTGGAAAGTGCCTTCACCAGCCTTGGTGATCTCTTTCGACGACGCCGGCGGCGATCGAACCAACCCAACGCCAGGGGTTTTCTGCTCGCTTGCTGTTGTCCTGTCTTTAGTGCTGGACTTGTAGGAGCAGGTCGTTGCAGCTTGTGCTGAGGTGTGGTCTGAGATGGAGGAGGTTGTTGAGGCTTGGGTTGAGGTTTGATCTGAGGTGGAGGAGGTTGTTGAGGCTTGTGTGGAGGTTTGATCTGAGGTGGAGGAGTTTGTTGAGGCTCGGGTTGAGGTTTGATCTGAGGCGTTGCTGTCACTGTGCCGGCATGCAAAGCACTGGGCGTCAACATGACATTGTGCAGATTGGTAACCATGGTATGGGATGGAGTCATTGGAACTTTGGGCTGTTGAGTTCCACTGTTGTTGACTTTAGAAATTGGTTGAATTCGTCCAGCAATCCCCAGCAATGTGTTGAGTTTCACATCAACAAACCTCAGCTTGTCCAGACTTCGATTCATGGTCGGCAGCGCAAGCAATCTTACCTCATCTAACACTACATTCCCTATGGACGGGAAAGCCGAGAAGCCAGCCATTTTGAAAAGGTATGCGACGATCTGAGATAGGTTTATCTCTGGTACAACAAGTCCCATCGTCATCACGCGTGTGGCTTTGTTGAATGCATTCTTAGCAATCAGTTCCAGTGTTACGCCTTTCACAGTACCAAGCTGGATGTGGCCAAGAAAGGCCAATTCGGATGGGTTGGTCTTCATGTCAATAGTTGTGTTGTACATGGTGATGTTGAGCAAGTTGAACTTGGCCAGAAAACGCAAGAAACTGCTGTCTGCTAGCTTCCCATGCGACAGCAGATCATAAAGAGATATTGACTTCAGAGTTGTGTGAAAGTGTGCTGTTTTCCCTGCCATCTCAAGTGCAAAATCAACGTTACTCGATAGGAATGTGCCCTGACAGCCAGCCTTGAATGAATAGTTTGTCGGTTTCCGGGAGTAGTCGACCTTCAGATCAAGTATGATATGCTTGCAGGTGAGGATATTCTTTGGCAGCTTGAAGCTTCCAACGTGCACAGCAAAACTGGCTTTCTTTCGCTGAGAGTCAAAGTAGATGCGAGACACCGTCATCTTGTCAATCTGTGGGAAACCGTTTGGAAGTCGCACTGATGCGGCAGTGAACGAAGGGAAAAACATCCGAATGACCGTCAGCAGAGATAACTCCTTCACAGATACCAATAGGTTTCCACCGACAAAGCTAAGCAGGATCTCGGTCTGGTGTCCTTGGTCGCTAAAGTTCATGCTGAACGTGAAGCCTTGCTGGAACTTCGTCTGATTGAGATATGCTCCACAGGCATGTAGTCTACCTGTCGATAGGGACATGTCGCTTGTAGCCACGTACACCAATAGTTTCCCAACTGACAGCTTTCCAACAAGTGGCACTGAGCTTACATCTTGGCCAGTAAAGCTCTTGGCGAGTGATGCAACGTTTGTCTGGCCAAGGCAGAACGCGAAGAACAGCTTTGTAGCATTCTGTTTCCAGACCAAGGCTGTCATATTTGCACTGCCGACATTGGGAATGGTTGCCCTACCATCTATGGACAGCTTCTCGAACTTCATGGATGACGTCATCTGAACACTGCACTGGAAGTCACTGATGACCAAGTCACTCAGGTGGAGAGCGGACAGCGTTTGCGCGGCGGATGACTTTGCAAACAGGTCACCGATCTTGATAGGTTTAACGCTGGATATCGACCCTGCCAGCATTGACCCAAACTTGGATACATTCAATCGCAGGTGTAGAGAGTCCATCAGCATGGCATCAGCTGCAAAGGAGAAGTTGAAGATTTTGCCGATATAAGAGAGCCGGATGTCGATGTTGGATATTGAAATAACATTCTTCGCTATCGTGATGCTCTTCTGAAGCTTGGCGTGCACGGCAAATTCACGACTCTTCCATTTGAGCAGAAAGCGCATTACGTATAGCTTGTCGAGGGACCCAAACATAGACGGTAGTCTTGTCATCAATTTACCACTGGGCAGAATTTTTGATAGTAAATCAGTAACTGAGAGAGTTGCATTGCCCGTCTGTAGAGGAATAATGACAACAATGCGACAAAAAACTCCATGATTGAAGTACTGTATAGAATTAAAAGGAAATTTTGGACAGAATTTATTTTCGTACGATTTCGTACACGGCCTCTTTTGTACTAAAATAAATTCCGTACTAACATCTGTTCATGTGAAATTATGCACACCATACATGTGTACTGCATGCGAACAGGTGCATTTAGCATGCAGCACTGTACGAAAATGAAATCCGTACGAAAGGTCGAAATTCGGCTTTGTCCGAAAATATTCCCGTCCGAAAATGTCCTGCTATAGTACATGTATGTACGTACATTTGTGCGTATGTGTGTGCGTATGTGTGTGCGTATGTGTGTGCGTATGTGTGTGCGTATGTGTGTGCGTATGTGTGTGCGTATGTGTGTGCGTATGTGTGTGCGTATGTGTGTGCGTATGTGTGTGCGTATGTGTGTGCGTATGTGTGTGCGTATGTGTGTGCGTATGTGTGTGCGTATGTGTGTGCGTATGTGTGTGCGTATGTGTGTGCGTATGTGTGTGCGTATGTGTGTGCGTATGTGTGTGCGTATGTGTGTGCGTATGTGTGTGCGTATGGTGCAAGCCTACATGCAACCCCAGAGAATCCCAGGGGGGGGGGGAGGGCAATGCTAAAACAAAGTGTTTGTCGTTTGCAAGAAGACTATCGCTGGTGAAGCAATATATTTTCGTGATAATCACGCCACACTAAATTGGCCTGGATGGTCAGGTGATCATTTCTCACAGGTGCAGTGGTATGTTGTATTCTGAGATATCCAGGTTTTGGGACAAACACTCTCAATAACAGATGATACATTCGTTGGAACTTAGAACTTGGAAGCTCTCCACTGATCATGTAAATAACATTCAATTCGATTGCAGTCCTGCACCACTTTACAAAACAGCGTAATAACGTAGTACTAGCCTATACTATACTCGCATCCGTTGGTCAATCAATTGTCACATGCTCAAACTAGCCAACTTTCACTAACAATGCCGAAGACAAACAAAACAAATCGACCCGGATCTTGGTGCAGTTGGTGGATGTTGTGTACTCACATTGAAGTCGATCTGCAGGCCACACATTGCTGTTGGGAAATCATACAGGCCGATCTTTGGGAAGTGCATGGGGATGGACGCCAGCAGAGAGCGAAGGCTTGGTTTTGCCATTTCTGCCAATCTGGTTAGGCCAGTGTCGAATAGCTCCAACCCACTGAGATTCAGTCGCTTAGGCATCAACAGGAGCTTGAGTCTGGGCAATTTCCAATCGCCAAAGAATGGTATGCCGGAGATATCAATTTTCAGGAATGCTTTCACCAGTGTGCTGAAACTGACAGACCTACTCATCTCCATTCCGAATACATACACAGCCTTGCTGGTGAACAGTGACGTGCCGTATATATTGCAGCTAATACTCGGCAGTCCGCCAATCGACAACGATCCATCAGCCCCTATTGTCAATGGCTTTGTAAGAAGCTTGATGGTCGGGCGCTTGATTTCCAAGCTAAACATTTGAAAACGTTTCAGAAGAGATGTGAGATGTTGTACACCAGGAATCTGCCCCACCAGACTGGAGATTCCCAGCTTTTGCAGGTTGAACTTGAACTGAAATGACTGATCAAATTTGGTAACAAAAGCCTTACCAGGCATTTTGAAGAATGAGCCAACACACGTAGCATTGAAATTCCATGAGTATGGCTTAGACTTGTAGCCGAGGGAGATAGAGAGTAAAGTAACCCGGCTGATGGCTGCCTTGGACCGTGGCCATATGCCTTTCAACAGGTTCAGAGCACCAATGTTGGCAGTGAAACTTGCGAGCTTTGCCTTCGAGTCGATCGCAAAGCGCTGGATGGATGCTTTCAGAAATCCGCCTAGAGACGACGGAAGTCGCACAGATGAAATGTTGAATGTCGGAAAGAACGTGTTCACGAGCAACTCCAACGACAACGGCATGTTCCTGAATTTGATCTTCTTGAATGGCTCAAGAGAAAAGCCACCCGCAAAGAAATGCCCGATCAAGGTTGTGTTGGCCGAGGATTTTTCGCCACGTTTGAGCTTTAGCATCAGCTGGGTAATGAAGCTTATTCCGGGACTGCTTGGCAAGAGATTCATCAATGACATGTTCGGATAATTGAACTCCAGTAACTTCACATCAGGAAAGTTTAAGGGCAGACCACTCGTCATGGAAAACTCAAACTCAGGCAGTTGCAGTTGACCAATTCCTTTGATTGATTTCAGAGATTTCAGTGACGGCACAAAGATGCTCAGTATGTCGACAAAGCTCATTTTTGGAATCTATTGCAGAAGAAGAGTGAATTTGCAGACAGTGAAATTTTTTTAGAGACTGACTTCATAATAATTATCTGGCTCATAATTGGAGAACCCATGAGGGTTCTCCAATTATGATCTGTCTTAGCGGTCAGAGATGGAATTGGTCAAAATCACGATTTTATCTTCAAATTGGCACTGTAATCAACCAAAATAGCATACAATAATACCAGTCTCTTGTGTTCTGTGTTCCACCAGAACTCAACACATTCTTGTATCCATGGAGGTAAAGCAGAGTACTATTCTGCGTATTGCAGGTAAGTTGCAGGCACGTAGCACCACTGTTGGAGGTGGTCCGACCGGAGAGGGATTAGGGGGGGGGGGGGGGGTGGGGGGGGGGGGTCTCCTGCGGGAATATTTTGAAATAAGGGTGCGAAATCCTGCATTCGGAGCACTTTTGACATTGTGTTAAAAAAGTGGTCTGGCTTTGGCGGCCGCACCGGCTGCTACGCCCCTGGTAAGTAAACAAGCTGCATGACTTACCCCGAGCTTGAGAGCGCGAAATGACTGCTTCATTGCGCCAATATTGCCGAGGGCTAGCTCCATGCCTGTGCTCAGGCTAAGTGTTGGGATGGTTGGACGGCCTAGGAACGAGAA
>NC_088644.1:32083001-32230501 GCF_964019385.1 Sycon ciliatum
CAACCATTACTAGGACAAGGTAATAATGTTTCGGGACTCGTTTTTGCTCACAGTGACAGAATATTATCATCATGTGAATGCACGCCTACTAGTAAATAAATTCAATTCCATCAATAATAAGTATCTAATATTGACTGAGTACGAGGTCAATATAGGAAATAGGAGCCGAGTAATACACCGAGGCGAAGCCAATGTCTTTAAGGGGAAGTTAAGGCAAAAATTAAAATTTCACCAGTTGTAGTCTTCGGGGTGCTGAGTCGAATGGTCGTGGTCCGAGGAAGCTGAGACGCTCCCTTCCTACTTGAATCCCAATCGAACTCGCGCACTTCCACCGAAACTGGGTGACTGCGCCCTACTAGATGGCGATTTGTATGCAAAATGTCACTAAAAGCGCCATTTCGTTATTATAAAAGCACGGATGACCGCAATTGGCCCATATGTTGTAGTCTTTTGGACGCTGAGTCGACTGGCTTTGGTCCGAAAAGGCTGCGATGCAGCGTTCCTCTTTTATTCCCAATCGAACATGGTTGAACAAGCGGTCACGTGCTCCTGCGTACGCCAGTCACCTGGTCACCGTGCCTGCAGGGTACAACTTACTAGCCTGTTTGAATTTTTTGGGTGCAGTCCTGTCACTCGAGTTGAACCTTGGTGTGAAAGTTGTCGCCTGCTGGCGTGGTGACCAGGTGATTTGGGCACCCAGGAGCACGTGACCGCTTGTTCAACCATGTTCGATTGGGAATAAAGGAGGAACGCTGCATCGCAGCCTTTTCGGACCAAAACCAGTCGACTCAGCGTCCAAAAGACTACAACATATGGGCCAATCGCGGTCATCCGTGCTTTTATAATAACGAAATGGCGCTTTTAGTGACATTTTGCATACAAATCCCCATCTAGTAGGGCGCAGTCACCCAGTTTCGGTGGAAGTGCGCGAGTTCGATTGGGATTCAAGTAGGAAGGGAGCGTCTCAGCTTTCTCGGACCAGCAGGGGGTACGGCAACGGTGCACACTTGCAGCCTCCACACCACGGAGGCAGGAAGAGTGTCTGCCCACCTAACTGTGGACGCTAAGGACCTCACCCTGGTCACAACTGAGAATTTCTGGCCAAGGCCCCTGTACGCGAGGCCATGGCGATTTAAGGAACGCACTGAGCAGCAATCCAAATGATTCCCCCAAGCCTAACGCTCCTGCTGACAAATGCCTTAGGACTGCAATCCAAACTTGGTGAGTTCCAGCACACTGATGGATCGTCTGGTGCCCTCAAGGGATCGTCTAGCATGCACGATGCCCAGTAGCCAACCAACGATGTTCAGACTCTTGGTGACGAATGCCTTTGGCCTATCGTCCAAGCTTGCAGAATTCCGCCACACCCTCCAGACCCTGAAGCCAGATATAGCAGTAGTCACAGAGACAAAATTTACGCCAGAGAAGTGCAGCGAATCTGAAGCAGCCATGCCTGGCTATCACACCCCCATCCGCAAGGATCGCTCTGCACACGGTGGTGGAGTAGCAGTCTGGGTGAAGGCTGGCCTAGGATATGAACATCTTGATCACATCCAGTGCCATGATCACGAGATCATCTGGCTGAGTGTCACGACGCAGAGTGGACAGAAAGTTGTTATCTGTGCAGCCTATCGGCCCGGGTCCTGTTCGGAGACAGATCTCCAGCTATTGGAATACTTGGACAACACGCTGGAGGCATCCCGTACCTACGGATCAAATGTCATTGTGGCCGGCGACTTCAATGTGCATAACGCTGCCTGGCTCTGCAGCAACAAGACCACCCGAGCTGGAGAGTATGCAGAGGATATCTGCTGCTACCATGGCCTGAGTCAACATGTCGACGTACCCACCCGAGGTGATAACACCCTGGACCTGGTGATGTCTGATTTCCCTTCACCAGCAACTGTTAAGGCACACCCGCCTATTGGACTCTCTGATCATGCTGTCCTCCAAGTTGACTTTCCTGTGAAGCTCACCCGTGAGCCCAAGACATCGCGTAGAGTCTGGCGATACCACCGCGCAGACTGGGAGCGGCTTGCCCACTTCTACCGAACAACAGACTGGGAGAGCATGCTCGGACCTGAACCGGATCTCAGCTGCGACAACATCACCAAGAGGATCCTCGAAGGAATGGCACAATTCATACCCAACAGAGTTATCTCATCGCGCCCCTCCGACGAACCTTGGTGGACACCGGAGTGTACAGCTGCAGTCAACACCAAGCGACAGATGTGGCACCAGATGCGCTCAAATCCCGACAGTGCTGATAAGAAAGCACACTACCGCACAGCTGCAGCCTCTGCACGCAGTACCATCCAGCGAAACAGAGAACGGCATATTACCATGCTCCGGCAGAAACTCACCACTGGTAGCCTTCGGGACAAGGAATGGTGGTCCACTATCAAGCGTGCGGGTGGCAAGGGCCGCAGCGCTGATATACCAACACTCCGATCTGCTGATGGAACTGAGTACACAACCAGTCAGGAGAAGGCCAAGTGCCTTGGTCAGTACTTCGCCGATAAGTGCAGCCTCGGCCCACAGGACTTCAATGAGGAATCTGAATTCCCCTTTGTCCAGCCTCGCTCCCAAAGCCGTCTCCTAAGTATTCGCTTCCGCCCTGCTGAGGTCCGTAAATTGCTGAGGGCCCTTGATCCTTCGAAAGCGTCAGGCCCTGATGCAGTTCCGGGCAGAGTCCTCAAAGCCAACGCTGAGCACCTTGCAGTGCCACTATGCTTGCTCTTCCGCCAGTGCATGACGTCGGGGACACAACCACAGTCTTGGAAAGTGGCAAGTGTCGTCCCAGTCCATAAGAAACGGTCAAAGTCAGCCCCATCGAACTATCGGCCCATTTCCCTCCTGTCGCTCATCTCCAAGACAATGGAAGCAGTTGTTAACCGTGCTCTCACCAACTTTCTCGAACGAAATAATATACTCTCAAACCACCAGTTCGGTTTTCGTCGAGGGTTAGGACCTGCTGATCTCCTAACAGGACTACACCACCAATGGAGCAAGATAGCAGCTGCTGGCGGTGCTGTACGTATTGTTGCCGTCGACATTGCGGGGGCCTTCGATAAAGTCTCCCACGCAGGTGTCCTTCACAAGGCAAAGGCTTACGGAGTGTCCGGGAACCTCCTCAAGTGGCTCCACAGCTACCTGGCGGATAGACGAATCCAGGCCGTTGTGAGTGGACAAACCTCACCTAAATTCCGAATCAGCTCAGGTGTGCCGCAAGGGAGCATACTGGGCCCCACTCTGTTCCTCCTATATGTCAATGACATGGAGGACCACCTCCCAGCCACAACCCAGCTCGCCATATATGCAGATGACACCACGCTTTATCAGTGCATCCCATCCCTGACCGCTCTCCCAGTTGGCCTAGCGCAGCTCCAGACTGCTGTGGATGCCTTAGCTGAATGGGGCCAGAGCTGGAAGATCGCATTCGAGCCGACAAAGTCGCAAGTCTTGACAATTTCGCATCACCGTCAACCCTGGCCGATTCCTCCAGCCACTTTCAATGGGGTGGCCATAGAGGAAGTGGAGGAGCTGAAGTTGCTCGGAGTGCTCTTTGATCGGAGCCTCTCCTTTCGCTCCCACATTCGACAGGTTGCAGTCCGTGGTCACCAACGTCTTGGCTTCATGAGGAAGGCCCTGCCCATTCTCGACAGCAAGGCCAAGTATGCAGTGTATCGCGGCTTCGTCCGCCCAGTACTTGAGTACTGCCCGCTTTCATGGTTGGGTGCGTCCCAGTCTACCCTGAACCAGCTGGACCGGGTACAGCACCGAGCCCTAAAGCTCATCGGCCCAGGGTCATACCTCCCAAGCCTCACTGTTCGGCGTCAAGTCGCAGCACTCACATTCCTGCACAAGCTGCATTGGATCGACGGTCCCCCAATCCTGACCACCATGACACCACCGAGGGCAGTTGCAAACCAGCACCGGCGCTCCACTCGCCACCAGCAAAAGAACCAGCACCAGCACCAACTAGCACCGACACTGCCCGCCGGAGCCCGTAATAGTGCTCTCCGATCATTCCCCCATGCCACGATCCAAGACTGGAATCGTCTCCCATCTGCCCTGCTACGCAACCTTCCCACGCAGAAGGGAATGCAGGCATTCAAGGAAGGCGCCTACAAGTCGCTCCGCAGCCGAGACTGGCGTTCAGCCACAGATGCCCTCTGAACACTCCCTGAACACCCTCTCTGCTTGCACCCTGGCTCCCCCTTTTTTATTTATTTTTTTATTTCTTATTATTTTTTATTTTTTTATTTTTTTATTTTTTTATTTTTTTTTTTTTTATTTTTTTTTTTTTTCTTCCTCTATCACATGTATCATCTTTCCGTTTTTCCTTCCTCTATATAAATGTACCCCCCCCCCTCCCCTCCCCCTGTGCCTACTCCTCCCCAGTTTTTGGTGCTCTGAAGTGTCGCTGAAGCCGAGACCTCAGGTCGGCGGAGATGCTCCAGTTTTCACCACCACAGTTGCGTCTGCAACCACCTCTACCATGCAGTATTCTGTTCTCGAGGTTCGTGGTTTCTCGTAAAAAAAAAAAAAAAAAAAAAAAAAAAACCAAGACCATTCGACTCAGCACCCCGAAGACTACAACTGGTGAACTTTTAATTTTTGCCTTAACTTCCCCTTTAACGAGGTCTTTATTTCCTATACTGACCAAGTACGAAGTCAATATTAGATGTATCACGACTAGCCTGTGTTCAATCCCTAAAAAGGAGCCAAATATAAGCAGTCAGTATAGCCCTAAGCTTAATCGGAGTGATTATATGCCGGAGTGATTATGCCGGAGTGATTATATGCCGGAATATTTGACTGCTTTGGAATAACAAAAAAATCTACGTTCTCTTACAAGCTTCGGTCAAGTATCTTCATCGGACGTCGGAAGTGTCCAATGGTCCGTAGGCACTTGAGAAATGGTCTTCTACTGCTTCAAAGTACCATGTACCATGTCTTCACTTGCGAGAAGAGTGTTGTGACGGGGAAATGCCAACAGAACTTGACCGTAGTGCTTTCACACGGAATTTGTTGCAATACAAGACGCCTAAATATATTTCCCAAGTATTACTATTAGTAATCAGCCCCACTGATCTTACGCGATAAATTTTCATCTTTTCTTTTCCTATCTCTGACGCAAGTGAAACTTGTGATTGTGACCAGTGCGTGTGGTTCACATGGAAACGAATATGGGTGGTCGTACCTGCAGCTTTAGTGTTATGTGGAGCGACGGACCACTGTGCTTTTCCAAAATGCTCCCGGGGATGGAGTCGATGACTAGCAGCCGCACGATGTGATTCGCTGCCTTCCCACGACCAGCTGCACCATGATGCTGGGAATGCTGTGCGTGCTCAGTGTAACGACTCCTCGCAGGCGAATCCTCGTTCCACTCATCCCTGCTGCTCACTAGGTGTCCAAGGTTGAACCTGCTTTGAGAGCCATCACTGCGCTTGGACACGAAGGCGTACGCCTCGCGCACAGCGTGATAGGCAAGAGGGGACCTTTGCCAATTGCGAATGTTCGAGAGGCGCTCAGTCCGCAATGATTGCACAAACAACAGGCCACACAGGAAAACAAGGGACAACAATATCCATTCTTTCATGGTACAATAGCGCGCACAGTTGCCCACAACAAGACCGTTATAACTCTACTATTTCAACCTTTCTGGATAGGTTCAAACATGATCTTCCATTACTACCTGCTTCTGTACAACTCACGAAGGCCAATGGAGTGCCTCGGGAGTAGCACAAAGACGAAAGGCTCATGGTAGATCCCTTTCATCGTAATCACCTTTCAGTCCAAGGTACATGTACAATGTATATCCGGATTGCTGGCTGTGGCATGTCCAGCACCATGCGTTCTAATAAGAGTTCCATCACTTCCTCTGCGCCTTGCAGCCATTTCCCAACTCAAGACTTCGTCAGTTAGTGTCAGCGCAGCGATTGTACCAACTAGTTCGTCTGCCAGCTGCCTTAGATGGCAGCCGCTCCTTTCCGTTATAAAGAACTAGACGAAGTCGTATTTAAATCACTTTCACATTTGCAGACATTCCTGCCTACACAGCTTGCGCTTGAACACCTCAGATTGCTGCGGAAGTTCCGTCACACGGTTCACAATCTTTGGATGTACATGTACGTCTGAAACTGAACACATCGTTAAGTTTCCGATCCACTGTGGCCGGTGAGAGTGTGTAAGGACCTGGAGGGTGCTTCCGAAAGAAAATTTTATGCTATTCATATGGATACGGTTTGATCGGGGTTAGATCTACTCCGTTGTGCTACTGCTCAACGTACTCTGTGAGACAAACACAAGGCTATTGACCAAGTATTGATAAGTCTATCTTGGTTGGATACATGCAAGTTGTTAGATTAGCTGTGTATTGTAAAAGCTTCCAATACAGTGTAGTAGGTTCCTAATGCAGGCAATTCTAACTTTGAAATCAGGGAAAACTCTATCAGGTCTCCTCGCTGCGCTAATGCCACAAAATTTGCAGACACCACAGAAATCATCAATAATCAGGTCCGTGGATGTCGGAGTGGCGCATCGGTATACCATTTTTACATGTACTTGAGAATGGGTTCTTCACAAAGCCAATTCCAGTCATTGTAAAGTGGCACTTTTGTAACACCTTCTAAGCGAGTGGCCGTGTTCGCCCGCCGGTGAATACAAGTACAGCATACCATGCATGGTATACCGTTATGAACATGGCTCCTTTAGCAGCCCGAAGAGGAGCGACCTGGATATTCTATTCCCTGCCTGGCGACAATACAAGAGCGCATACACGGGATGCGATTTCAAATGAAATTGGGCCTGCAAGGGACACGGAGAACAAAGCAGTGAACAGGATCGTGTCAGCTTTCCTGACTTCGCGGCATGTACTGTAACAATGGGGACATGGACAGACTGCCACTGGGACTCCATGGCACTATACAGGCAACATCTCACAACATGGACCGGGCGCCTGCTGCAGTCGTTTTGCGCTGCTTTATCACAAATTATCAATGCAAAGAACTAGTATTGCATGCGCAATTCGCATACTTACTCGTATAGGCAGATGTTGTGAAGACGTTAGTGTGCGTTAGAATGGTTCTTTGCTAGGAATTGCAATGCCGCAATATTATACTGAAATAACAACACAATTGCTGATAGGGTAGCGCCTTGTGGCCTGCATCTTCCCATATCGTAGCCTGAGCTGAGCTAGCCAAACCAGTAAGGTGTATCAATTGAGTGTATTCATACACGACGTCTAATTTACTGTTAGTTGCCACCTAACATGTACACGCAGCATCCACAGATAAAACCCGACTACACTGTACTTCGACGACTCTCGAGTCACAGACGTGTACATGTACATGTATACACACATACATGTAATACTTCGGACATGTACATGTACATGTACATTGTATGGGACATTGCGCCACATCTGGCGCCATCGTGAAGCTGATATTTGGTGTGTATGGACCACTGTGATTTGCCACTTGCCCTCGATAACGACACACATCCAGCACGCACACACACACATACATACACACGGGGAGATGTTACTTTGCAGGCTGTCTCATAAAAGACACGGTTTTACGCCAGAGAACGCGCCCCGAACGCTTATTACAATGTTTTGTCAGGGATTAGGTGTTACCTTACAAGTCAGAAAAACACACGGATTCCAGTCATAGTAGACAAACATTGGTAAAACTAGCTCTCCAACCTCGGAAGTTTTCAGTTACCCTTTCTACTTTCATGGAATGGTTATCCGCATTCGCTTTCCAGAAGACGTGTTCCTGCCAGATAGCTAGTGCCCGTCTTCCACTAATTTCTGAATTGATTTTTCCAAGAACTGTACTTGGCGGTTTTCTCATCACACCAAGGGTGGTGCTGTCAGTAGGGTAGAGTTCCTGAGCAGGGCGAGTGGGATGTGCGCCATGTTCGTTCTCTGCGAGGACCCTGCGAGGGCGCTGCGCGTGCCTGCTGTCCATTGCAAAGCCAGAATAGCTCCAGCCACGGCTGCGTTCGTGACGGCACCGCTTCTCCGGGTAAGGCATAATGATTATCTTTGCTCGAAGGTGCTGTTCATTTCTGCTGCTGGTACTTGTGAGAGTAAATCATGTTCTCTCTGTTCGTTGATGAGGAGCGTCTGTGGCTAGTAGTACGCGTCCTAGGACATGGTGATGACCTATTAGCACTGTAACGCTGAGTCGTGTTCACAACTGTGGGCATAAGTCCGAGAACAAGGAGAACATGGAGCGGCCTGCAACCTAGATAATAATTATCTCCATGTAGCTAACGCACCCAGGGGCAACTGTCTACCTTCGGGTAAAGCGACGGGACGCACACCTGGCAAAACGCCGGTCCCCGGATATGCACTGTGTCGTGATTTTACTTCAAACACTGTAACAGGGTTGCCCCTTTCAATTAAAATACATGTAGTTCTACTGCAGTTGGTCTATGCCTGTGAGGAGTTGGAGATGACAAAACAGGTGATGTCCAAACTGTTTACTTAGGCTGCACGTTCCCAGAAAGGGAACCTCACCAGAGTGCTGTGTCCCTATGCCGCCCAGCATGGACTAACTCAGTCCAGGGCGTCAGCTTGCCAACTGATCATTCGAGAACTCGGAATGCAGTACACAAACTTATAATCTAGTAGTAGTGAAGTATCATCTCGATAATGTTCCATCACTCAGTGAACGCCATGCTGTCACCTGACCAATGACTACTTGTGAACAGGTGTCATATCAATGTATGTGTCTAGAAATTGCCACTCTGCATCACGTGGTAAACGCGCAGGCAGAAAAAGAGACCTAAAAATACAGAAAATTCACGATTGGCGTGAGACTCGGCTGGAAGCCGAGTTTTCCGCATCCGCAGGAGGTGTGTAGATCAGACCCCCACAAAGACATTTTAAAAGTGTTCAAAGACCCAAAATCCAATTCACTGCACCCATGTTTCCCTCGTGCCCTATATTAGGCTATAACTCAATACATGTTGGACACACATACACATGTACATGTGTATGCATACTCATAGCAGTACAATGTTGAACAAGTTGTTGGTTGACAGCATGTAACAAGGTGGAGGACACCGTGTTCGCAAACAGTGACCTTTCTACAACCATCCACGGTTGGTAGAGCGCCGGTAGGTTTCAACCATCTAAACCGTATGGGTGTTAGACTCGGTTCTGACCCTCTCTATTCTAGAGGAGTTGTTTTAGACTTCTCGTAACGTCAGTCTTGTATTCTGTGATCGCTCCTGGATGTCTTCTGTTGTCAGCTGACGAGCTGAGACTGGGACGCCATGGGCAGAAGTTGAAAGAAAAAAGAAGTCAAAAGAAAGAAACAATTCAGACTAAACATAGCTTCTAAGTTTATGAGTATCAAGAAGGCATCCAGGAACTATCACAGAATACAAGACTGACGTTACGAGAAGTCTAAAACAACTCCTCTAGAATAGAGAGGGTCAGAACCGAGTCTAGCACCCAAACGGTTCAGATGGTCGCAACCGACCGGGGCTCTACCAATCGTGGATGGTTGTATTTCTTGTATTTTATTATATTTAAGGATTTCCCAAAGTCTTTGGGCCTGTCGAAGGGATCTCCTGCAAGAAGAATGAAATGACAACTTTATGTAGAAGGAAGTTGTAGAAAGTACTTCAAGTAAAGGTCACTGTTTCCGAACGCGGTGTCCTCCACCTTGTTACATGCTGTCAACCAACAACATGTTTGAACAAAAGCAAAGCGGTTTATCTAATACCCATGTTGAACAAGTACTGTAACTGCTTAGCCATGCATTCGTTGCGTGGCGAAACCTGTGCCACGGTGGGTACATACACTGTACTGTCATTACCAACCTGTGCCACAGTGGGTACATCCAATGTACTGTCATTACTAACCTGTGCCACAGTGGGTACATACACTGTACATGTACTGTTACTGTCATTACTAACCTGTGCCACAGTGGGTACATCCAATGTACTGTCATTACCAACCTGTGCCACAGTGGGTACAAACACTGTACATGTACTGTTACTGTCATTACTGCGACTTGTGAGTGCGATAATTATACTGTAATACATGTACATGTAGTTTTGGTGAAAAAGGAGAAGGACAAAATGTTACTTCGAAGTACGAGTTATGAGTCTTATGACTAACTGTCCACCAAAGTAACCAGATCTTATACAGTCAGCGAGTGCGACAAAATGTTGACTTTTGCACATGTAGTTTTCCTCACTGTTTATTTCTATTGCATGATTTGCATCAGGAGATTCCCTCGACAGGCCATCGCCTCTGGGAGATCCCTTAAATACAGATTACTATTATTATAATAACTTGAGCGGTCGGCTAGACAGCCGGGTTCCACTGTACAATGCACATGTTGATCAGATGGTTGTAGTAGTGGAACACGAACATGGGTAGATTCCCATCCAAGCATGCTCAATAATGAGCAATGAAAACAGGGCTAGGTTGTTCAAAATAAAACAATTTTAAAATTATCCAGGCATATACCACTACAGTTGAGAAGAAGTAGCGACGACCCGGCCATTATGGAATCCAATACACCACACCACCACATTGCGCTCTTGGCCGATCCAAACTCTGCACTCACATCACCATCACGGTACACCACAGCGAGGACAATTCCGGTATATAGATTGATATTGACAATGACCCTCCAGGCAAGTGCAGCCAGCCGCAGTATCTTTGTTTTTGTGGCACATGCAATAACTAACTTTTCTGATGTTAGACTGGCTGCTGTTTTTTCGCGCTCCCCTTTTTACACGTGCCACATGTTCCTGTCCCAGCGCGTGTCGTTATCACCTGACCTTGTGATCACTTTTGTCACTTAGGGTGTGCCACGTTTCTATGCAGAATGAGCGCAAACCCGCCAATTTAGCCCTGTAAAAATCAGTCTATTCTTATTATTCTTTTATTCAACATCTTATGCCTCCGCTGATGAGCTCAGGAGGAGCGAAACAGCTGTCTAGAGGGTCATTGTCAATATCAATCTCTATACCGGAATTGTCCTCGCTGTGGTGATGGTGATGTAAGTGCAGAGTTTGGATCGGCCAAAAGCGCAATGTGGTGGTGTGGTGTATTGGATTCCATATACCACTACAGTCAAATTTTAATATGTTCACGAGCAAGCGATATTGCTGCTGAAATTTAGAAACGGTGAATCTTGGGATGTAAGCCTTGGTGGAAGGCAGTTCCACAGCCTTCAGATTTTATGCAGAAAGAGAGAAAAAGAGATGGGGCCATGAGAATTGAAAATCAGTTTGTTTGATCGGCGTGCGCTTGAATAGATATTGATGTCAAAGCGGGATAGATAATCTGGGTGCCAATGGATGTACTTGAACAAAACAGTGATAGAAATGTAAGTGACCTTCAAAATGTGGTCGCCGTGCACAGGTGGTTTTCGTATGAAGGGCCATTTAACTAGAAATAACATCCCTTTGTAATAGTTTTATTCCCGTAGCTATGCAGAAGACGTTACTTCAGTAAAGTCTGGCGCTAGCCAGGGTCCACACAGCTTTAATTTGGTGTTTGTTTGTTTGTTTGTGTGTTTGTGTCACGCCTGGCGCTATCCCGTATCTGTCCCGTACCGTACCGTACCATCAAATACAGTTGGCCACATACAGCTGGCCGCAATATTCAAATAGGGCTTTCAAACGCAAGATAACGTGAAGCAACTTGGAAGAATGAGTATGAATGCGAAGTGTATGGGGGAATGCATGTGGGGCGATAGTGCGGGTTCTAATCCCAGGTAATGCTTAAAAAATAGGAGAATTGAAAAATTTATAAGGGGCCGTCCAAGGTTACCAATAATATTTTTAAAACGAAATGTTTTCGTTTGTGGGTGGGTGGGTTTGATGGAGTTTCGTTTTGAAAATAATCATTGAATGCTGATGGAGAATGCCCAGTTACTTCTGGGTGTCGAAAATTGACATCAATATTTTATTGGAATTCGTTTTACCTGCAGAAAAGGTGGGTGGGTGGGTGGGGGCTGAAAAATACTAAAACTTTTCGTTTTGTAAAAACAATTGGTAACCCCGGACGGCCCCTAACATCCCTTTTCTTTTTTTGCCGTCATCTCAAGGCGGTAGACGGTGTCGTATTACCCTCGACCGTACCTATCCCGTACCTATCCCGTACCTGTCCCGTACCTGTCCCGTACCTGGCCCGTACCTGTACCGTACCTATCACGTACCGTACCGTACATTCAAAGACGGCTGGCCACAATGCATATTCAAATAGGGCTTTCAAATACAAGATCATAAAATGAAGCAACTTGGAAGAATTAGTATAATTACATTGTATATGCGAAGTGTATCGGGGGATGCATGCAGGGCGATAGTGCGGGTTCGAATCCCAGGTTATGTCTCAAACAAAAAGTAGAAACTTATAAGAATTTATAAAATCCCTATGCTTTTTTTGTCTAGGTAATCAAGGCAAAAAAGAATAGCGTAGGGCCCTGAGCTTCCAAGCTCTCTCGAAATAACATCCCTTTGTAATAGTTTCATTTGTATTTTGTTTCTTTGAATTCTTAGTTCAATTTTTACATGGCAAACTAAACGGGCATTGATACCCAATATTAGGATGGAGACAGAATAAAACAAAATAAAATGTGGCTCGATAAAGCACGCGCTGTACTCGAGAAAATGGGAAAGTAGCCAAGAGGAAATATACATGTATGTACCGGTAAATACAAACCAATTTCTAACAGAATTTACACTCCCTGAACACCCTCTCTGCTTGCACCCTGGCTCCCCCTTTTTTTCTTTTTTTCTTTTTTATTATTATTTTTTTCTTTTTTTTTCTTCCTCTATCACACGTATCATCTTTCCGTTTTTCCTTCCTCTATATAAATGTACCCCCCCCCCCTCCCCTCCCCCTGTGCCTACTCCTTCCCAGTTTTTGGTGCACTGAAGTGTCGCTGAAGCCGATACCTCAGGTCGGCGGAGATGCTCCAGTTTCACCACCACAGTTGCGTCTGCAACCACCTCTATCATGCAGTATTCTGTTCTCGAGGTTCGTGGTTTCTCGTAAAAAAATATAAAAAAATAAAAAAAAACAATCAGAGAGAAATGGGAAAGTGAGGACCGATGCCAGAAGGAGGCAATGTTCGGCTAGATCAACCATAGCCTTTGAGAACGTCTTCAGCAAACGAGAGCATTTTTCAACCTGAATTCCGTCCAGAGTGTCAATTCTCAACTTTGTTTATGTAGCAAGCCAAACTTTTCCATAATTAGAATCATACTCCCATCAGAGTCGCTCTTGTACAGCCCTGTATCGCGATGGACAAATAGATCGTACCAGTTGGGGACCTGACTTTTCCTGCTCTAACGCGTCTTGACTGTAGGGGTGTATTTAAACTAGTAACTGTTGTTCCCCTGCGAGGAACGTTCAAATCTCATTTAGGAGTACTTCCAAATGTTGACCAACACAGCGTGACGTTTGAAGTTGCTTTCCAGACCAAGTGACCAATGGCTTAGGCCTCAGGCTGTACACTGTCAGCCTAGATTTTTGCTATTCCCTGGAGCAACAGCGTCACGCAGGCTCACGATAATGGTTACACAAACTACAGCACACGATATACACGGTTCTTGTAGTTTTCTGTGCAGTGGAGTGCATGCTACTATAGCTGTGCCCTACGGAGCTGCTGCGTCTATTGCCTTGGGTTGACCAAAGCAGAAACTACATGTATGCATGCCTCGGCTTTACGCCACGGGGGTTCTTGTGTTTCAGCACACCTTGAGCACAACTGTGTGCCTGCTGATGTTCCTTGGACTTGGAGGGCAAGAGAAAACTGCTGCTTGGCGGGTATTTCCCCCAGCTATAATGGCTATGTTCCAGTCTCATTAGAGACACCTGGGGCAGGAAAACCAAGTCATCAGAGATCGTGCAATCTAGAGGAAAATAGCTTGGATAGTTTGTGGTCGTAGCTCAGAGCTACATGTACATGTACATTGTAGTTCAGAATGCACTGCTGTTGTACGCTCCTCCAATCGTCTACCACTACCTACACGTACACGCCCGCAAGATCGTATTGGCATTGCCGCAAAGATACTACTAGTTACTTTTAGTGAACTACTAAGAAGATAGTTCTTGATGCGTACGCTTAAATTCTCTGGAAAATTCAAGTCATGCTTCTGTGGCCTAGCAAACTACGATAAACAATAATAGTTTTCAAGCCCTTGCATCAGATCGAGGCTCGTGGAAAGGGTTCGTCGAACATTGTTGGTGCCTCTCTAATTGATCAGCGCGTCCTTGATGTGGGGTAGGTCATTGGAGCACGGCAGACCGTATCCGCAACTGTGACTCTTCGTTTGCAGGCTGAAAAGAAAGGCAGTAGTGAATGAAGTCACAGTGCGGTGACATTTGCAAGTACGCTGTGCCTGCAATGTTGGGGAACTGTGTTCCATCCTCTCAGAACCCATACATATGGACATGCCAGGTAAGAAATGTAACTATGGCATGTTATCATTTTTACAGTCAAATGCCTGAGCCTCGTTTACGGGTAAAATCAACACAATGAAGGAAATAATATTCTGATTGGAGGAAAGCAAATCAGCACACCAAGCACAGAAGCCATTATACATGCAGTTTCGACTAGGCCTTTCGTACCATTACTTTTCAAGTCGAATCACCATTGTATTCGACTTGAAAAGTAGTGGTACGAAAGGCCTAGTCGAAACTACATGTACATGTCTATGGCTTCTGTGTTCGTGTGCTGAAATGGAGGAAATGCAATACAAAATTGGTACAAATATATAGAAATATGCAAACCCAGTAAAAACAAAAGGCCCAATTTCGGAAATTTATGCTCAAAGTGATCACAGATTTTACATGATTTTACATGTACGTGTACGTGGTAATCGGTAGATACAGCGAGTTGAGCTTCAAAGGACTTAGGTGTAGGTGAGATATTCACCACCGGAACCAAAGCATATTGTCACATTCAGTCATTTTCACTTTCCTAACACCTGTCATGTACATGGACATGTATTTCACACCTACATGTATGTCTTACACCTCGTGCATGCATACTGCAAGAGCTAGGCATGTCAGTGAGGGAAGCTTCCCAAGTGTAAGTGATTCGTATTCGGGGATGACGGCTCTGTGGCTATTCCATTAATTTATAATGATTGTCCAATTCAGTATACATGTCCATGTACATGACAGGTGTTAGGAAAGTGAAAATGACTGAATGTGACAATATGCTTTGGTTCCGGTGGTGAATATCTCACCTACACATTTGAAGCTCAACTCGCTGTGTCTGTCATTCTTATGGTGCCAGATCATGCTGTGTTTGACGGTAGGATTTGTTCTTACGATATGTTTTGGTGCTGGCGTTAAATGTCTCACTTACATTACCATTGTACACCTCTGCCACTGATTCTACTATGCGGGATTATGCTGTTTTGGCGGTAGGACTTTGGCATAAAACTGCTTCTTTTTGGCCGGCATGGCATCATTGTTTCCTTTCGTACCTGACGATGGCAATTTTGCCGAAACGTTGTACATAAAAGGAATCGGTTCGGTTTTGCAGTGCTGTGGGAATGGGTGCGTCCACCCTACTTCTCTCTACGGATGAAGCTGCAGGATGCCTCGAAATAATTACTTCTCAATTAATTTTCTTCTCGATGAAAACATGCTATTATACTAGTAATAAGCATTGTACATGTTTACGTGATCGGTTTGTTTACGTGATCGGTTTGTTTACGTGATCGGTTTGTTTACGTGATCGGTTACGTGATCGGTTTGTTTACGTGATCGGTTTGTTTACGTGATCGGTTTGTTTACGTGATCGGTTTGTTAACGTGATCGGTTTGTTTACGTGATCGGTTTGTTTACGTGATCGGTTTGTTTACGTGATCGGTTTGTTTACGTGATCGGTTTGTTTACGTGATCGGTTTGTTTACGTGATCGGTTTGTTTACGTGATCGGTTTGTTTACGTGATCGGTTTGTTTACGTGATCGGTTTGTTTACGTGATCGGTTTGTTTACGTGATCGGTTTGTTTACGTGATCGGATTCGATTGCAGACAAAAGCACTGCTAGCACAGAAAGAGTCACAGTCAACAACTTAGCAGCAGCTGTTCCTGTTGAGTGTTGTTGTAATCTAGTCCCTGTCGTACTCCTAATCACGTTTACGCTGATTGTCTGCCACTTCGGCGGCTAGTACTGTAGCAATGGTACATTGCTCGTGTGTACACTGTTTGTCTGTCCGAGTGCATTATTGTTCATGCTGCAAGTATGCTGCCCACCAGCCACCAGCCCAAACTAACTACGTCGACATGTCACGGCATGCCGGCATGAGGTGCTTGTCAAAAATGCCGCGTGGGCCGAGCAAGCAATAGGTGTCATACGGCCGTGGGTGCTACTGACTTTGTACAACTACTTGTCATGTGGATGTACTTGTGACTTCTGTCTCACAGGACAAAACTAAAAGGACAGTGCTACATGTACATTGTACATGTACGATACTTGTTGTTAGTTTGACAGCATGAAACAAGGTGGAGGACACTGTGTCGAGACTGTACAATCATGTTGGTGTTGTGTCGTGATGACGTACTAAACTTGGCCAGTGGGTAGTCTGAAGTTCTCTGAACACAGTTCTGTCATGCCGTTCTGCTATTGTTTGAGACAACAGCAGTACTCCTCATGTAAACAGAAATCGTTTGTAGTGGGTTGGAATTCCTCACGCCACAGAGTGGGTGACGGTTCTGTGACAGGAATCCTTCTGACGTACTTTAGCTGGTGAATTGGATGCACAGACATACATTTCACAGCAGAAAGCAGGCAACGACCATGTCCGCGATCAAATAAATTAAAAATGTTGCCAATCTGGGAGAAATATGCCACATACATGTAATGTATGTTTCATCAACCCGAAACACGACAGAAAATTGAGGAAATGATCGGGTCATCAATTGTATACGAAGATATCAATGATGGATGCTATATAGAACGTTTCCAAATCGTTAGCATGTACATGTACAATGTACTTCCATCGGTACAGACTACACTACAGACTAGTGCGACCTGTAGTACAGCAGTGTGACTGTAGCCTTGCCAGGATTCATGGTGATTGACTTGGCGAGTTCTACAGCAGGCGAACAATGACTAAGTGACAGAGGATAAGAGCCTGAACGAGGAAAAACCACTTTGTGGCAGAAGATAGTGATCTTTGTCTTTGTTCTCGCCCGCCACTGCCCAAGAACGCTACAATACACGTCCTGTTCCTAATAAATAAGCCTCAACACCAAGTCGAAGGTACAGTACAGCTGTTCGTTTCAATAATCCGGACTACAGAGCATCGCACGGTACAATGATTATGTATGTTCCTTGTGCAGTCATATCGCACCAGACTGCTCGGTCCGACTGCATGCTGGTACACGTAAAATTCGTCTTTTGACTGACGCGGGTCTGTCATCATGGTCATGCATGCTGTCACTGCTGTGCCTGGCAGCCTAGCCTGGGCACATACGATGTTATCAAAAATAGTTGTCCATGCTGTGTGCATGTTGTTACGTCATCCGTGTCAGACTGTGAATGATAACGTTGATAAAGGTATTTTGTGGCGCCACGAACTGAATTATTTACAGCCGCGTCGATCGTACTTCGAAGTACATGTAGACTACTGATTCTGTTCAGGGCAGAAAGCCCGACTGGTACATGTACATGTAGTGTACATACATGTACATGACTACCAGTCCTTGTACTACATGTACATGTATGAGTATGAAGACTTGTCTTTATGGTCACGACGCGACTTCAAGTTCAAGCGAAAGAACATAATTGTCAGCTTTAGTTTTAAAATTAACATGAGAATGTGAAATTCACATGAGGGCGGGGCCTTTTGCACCTACTATCCTTCCGATTAGTATTTCCAATCAAGCAGCAATGAGTCGCAGTGCGGTAGCCACTGCTTGTCGTCCATCCTCCAGATTTGGATATGAACATTTCGGGACTGGCTGAGACCTCCTTGTGTCGTTCTGAGAGTTCACCAGAGGCATGCTGTCAGTTTGGCTGTTGGCAGAACGCAGGCGTCTCACAGCTGACGGAGGAAGAATGTATTAATTTTCACGGTGTGCTGCGTCCACTGTCCACTGTGGAGCAGTCATCGGATTTACTGCTGCCTTAGCAGTACATGTACATGTAGTTGGCTTCTCTGACTGACAACTTCGTTGTACATTCAGCTAGCTGCAGGGAAGATGTCACATTGTGTATATAATGTACATGTATAGTGTAGACTTTGATTCAAAATACATGTACATTGTACGTGCACGATTCTTGCTGAAACGATTCAACTACAGTCATTGTACATGTACATGTACATGTACATGTAGTTACGCACGTAGAATGACTTGAGGAGAGGGTGAGACCAACCACGGAAGAAGAGAAAAGAAAAGAAAAGAAAAGCACGTACACAAAAGGGGTAGGGATTAGCAAGTTACAAAGCAATGGGATGCCCAGCGAGCTATGCAGCGGAAGTGGTGTGACTGTGATTTCTCGGACGACTCACCTAGACTAGAGTGGGTTTTGTCTGAAAACGTTTTTTTTATTTAAAAGGAGAAAATCGGTATAATAATAATAATGGCATGGTCCTTCTCTTCCTACATGTACCTTGTACATGTACATGTACATGTACATACTCAATCTGCGGACAGAACTGTTTCGTTCTTTGTGGATTCATCAGCGCAGCACAGAGAAAACGAGGCCGACCCTAGAAGCAATGAAAAGAAAAATTCCAAAGCCAGATTTAAACCAGGCCCGAACGTACATGTACATGTACATGTACATGATTGTACATATCTATGTACCTTGCCAGAGTTCTCAAACTGACAAGTCAGTGAACTCTGCATAACGCAAACAGCAAAGGCACTACCGTACCTGTACATGTACATGTACAATTGTACATTGTGTGTATCTTCATTCTCATAATTTTTCTTTCTGGGGTAACGGCCTCTTTTACGGGCAAAAAAAGTCATGTAGACGTGAAAAAATGAGATACCATGAAAGGTAAAATAGAATTTTATCCAAGTACAATACATTGGGAAACTCCAAGAAACTCCACGTAAAACATCATTCTCATAATAGTTACATACATGTACATGTATACGGATACGCTTCTTGCCTCCTCAATATTTTTAAACTAACAATCAGTGGCTATTCAAAACTTTTCATCAAGAGATGTATCTGGATAATCTTACCTCATTTGACTGCCAATTCATACAGAGCACAGTCGCATACATGTACAGTACATGACTTCATATTCACGTACATGTACATGTACGTTTGAGTGGCATCTCCCTTGATGGCACCAATAAATTCAGTCATGTACTGTACATGTATGCGACTGTGCTCTAGCTGGCACTTCGCAAACGCTAATTGTACCAAATTTTGGTGTGTATCGTTGTATATTTTGGTGTGTATCGATGTACAATGTACAATGTACATGTACATGTACATGTACATCACTTCTCAAGGGACACCGGTGGCCATTATCATGGGTAGGATCAGGATGGGTAAGCTAAACAAACAAATTGGTGTGACCATCAGTAGGGCACTACATTGTATGGAAGAGAAATAAACTACATGTACGTGTACATTGTACATCGTGTACCTGTATATGGAGGGCTTAGGGTGAGAGTGTAGGAGAGAGATCATCAGAAGTTTAGCTGAGACTACACTACGCCGGAAGGAGGGGGCAGGAGCATGATGTTTGCCATCGTATCCACTGGAATTACAAACATCGAGAACGACCGTTAACCGTTGTACTTTCCCTAACAAGAGTGGAAAAACTAGTACTGTGGAAGCGGGCAGTTCAATCTTCGATGAGAATGACGTAGAAGGTACATGTACATTTACATGTACATTGTACATTGTGCATTGTACTCGTAGTTCCCATTGTATTTAAAGCGGCAATTAAAATATTGATGACAATGCATGCAGATCTGTTTGCTGATATTGTCCAGTGTTGGTGACTTTGCTAATCACAACTCGCCATCGTGATATGAAAACATACGGTATGCTTGTACACGTAGCGATGCACACGACTGTACATGACTGTACATGATTGTATATCCGGATGAGCAGGATCGAGTTGGATTCACACTCCACACCTTTCTTTGCCTGGGGATGTCCTCTTGGTCGGCTCGGGATCTTCCGGGGGTTTGTCACACGACCAAGTCACAGAACAGCTGCACGGGGAAAGGAAACCTGGAGGCGAAAGACGGCCTCAATTCACTTAGAATTTGACACGTGGCGGACACCGTGAGGAATGCAAGATAAATTATATCCGAAGATGACGATGCTTGTCTTCCCTACAGTCAAGTTACTTAGTTGCTAAGGTTGTGTCAACTGCGAATGTGACGCGAAGGACTAAAGGGACCGTCACTTAATTTTTGCCGACTACCCGCCAAAAAAATCTTTTCGTTTCACGTGTCAGACACGTCCGCGAGCGCGCGTACGCGTACGACTCTCGCGGGCCCGCGCGCGCTACCTTTCACGTCAGGCAATCCAGAATCTGTTCACGCCACATGGCTGGATAGCGCGTACATGCAAACATGATTGAAGACTTGCAAAATCAATTTTTTTCCAAGTCCAGGTGCTAGGCCTAGGCAGTACTAATGCCTACATGTAATGCCAAGGCAGCTGACTTTATTTTCGGAGAGACACTACACAACTCATTGAAGTAAAAAGTAACAATGAATAGCGATATCATCTAGGAAGGATCGCTACCCTAACGCGAAGGAAAGGCCTTGCGCGGCTGCTCTACGAAGTGTTGAAGAAAGACTCATCAAAGTTGGTGGACGAACAACTTGCTGGCGCCGGAAAACTTGGCCCCCAACGATGGTGTTTGGTGAATCATCAAGCATAATGTCTTGTAGCAGTGATCACCGAGGAAGGAGAACGCTCTAGCCGCTGCTGTTGTCCGTTTCATCCACGTTGGGCGTTAGCTGCACCGCGCCTATTGTGTTTTAGTATTCCATGGACACACATTAGCATTCAGAGCGATTGTGGAGCCACAATTTACTTCACACAGCGTTGTATTGTCCACGAGCGCAAACTTAATTATCAGCAGTAACTGTTACTCTTCATCCTTCATTGTAGACTTGGAGTATACACGGCCTTGTCACGACAGCGACAGCTCTACAGAGTGTTCAAGTGAGAAACATTAATTTCTATTGTTGGTGGACGAATAAATGGCTGGTTCCGAAAAAACACGGCCTGCACCGATGGTGTTTGGTGGATCATCAAACAGGGTGACCAGCAGTGTTCACCGAGGAAGGAGAATGCACTCGCCACCACTGCGATTCATCCAAGTGGGCGTTAGCTGCGCCGCGCCTATTGTGTTTTAGTATTCCATGGATGCACACTAGCGTTCTCAGCGATTGTGGAGCCACAACATATCTTCATGCGGCTTTGCACTGTCCAAGAGCAGAAACGTCAGCAGTGACCCTTCATCATACATGTAGATTTGGAGTATACACACCATGCGCCAATGGGCCTTGGCACAACAGCGGCAGCTCTACGGAGTGTTCAAGTGAGAAACATTTTTTTCGACTTTTGGTGGACGAACAAATCGTCGGTGCCGAAAAACGTGGCCTGCGCCGATGGTGTTTGAACCATCGAGGGCTCCGGAAGCAGCAGCTGAGCCAGATCAGCCAGTCTTTTCCAACTCTCAGTTGCCGGACTCCGTGCTGCAGCTAGCAGCACTGGCACCAGCCGGAAATATTTTTCCGCCGATACCCGTTACTTCCAGTTCTGTCAAGGGCATAACTGGAATCCATTGCCAGGTGATGACTTTTTACTTTATGTGTTATTTTGCTGCCGAGTTGTTCAGAACTTTTCAGCCCCGATCTGTCCATGTCTACATGTCAGCCATCCGCAAACTTCATGTGGAAGTTGGCTTTACCTACCCGTCAGGCCCAATGACTCTCCTCGCAAGGTTCCTGTCGGGCATCAACAGGTCATCATCGACACAGCGTCATCGCCTGCTGATAACCAATCAACTTCTCAGGGAGATTAGCCGGCATGTTGCCTTTCCACGGATGTGGCACCGTCATGACAAGGCCATGCTAAGGGCAAACTGACTGCTTTATTTTAGCTTTACATTACCGCAGTCAGTCCAGCACAATACGCCAATCGTATTTCACTATTACTCGCGTGTCATAATTGGGGATATGGGCTGCTCCGCCCTATATCCCTGATATTCCAACTAGACGAAAAGTGTGTTCTGAGCCTGTATCGCGTATAATAGGCTCATCGTAAAACAAATAATAAGTCTTAAAAATCAGGGTTCACGTGACACTCGGGTTCCAGCCAAGTTTTCCGCATCCGCAGGAACGCTACCCCCCCCCCCCCCCCCCTCTTGAATCATAGCATAGTGGACTCTGCAATGAACAGATTATGAAACTCCCTGCAGATTTACTACGATCATTTCTGGTGACTGGTCTTGGGGCACCGTGGAAGCTGTGACTGGTTGCCAAGTTTTGTTTTGTGACTGAACATGGGGCATTTGTGACTACTTCGAAGCACAGCTCTGATTGATCACAGAGTCTTACTGTTGTGAATATTTATATCGATTGAGAAGTCAAGCAGCCACGGGGCGCTGGCCTTGCAGCTGTGAGTATGCATACGGTACATATTCACATGACTCTATTGTATGCTGGACACTGCTGGTCCATTGTTGCAGTGTGTAAGTGAACTGCAGAACCTATTCCGTGATGAAACACCTACTCTTGAAAGCCTGAATGTTTGAACTAATAGTCTTTTACTTCACTCTCATGCTGCTCATATAATTATACCATCGTGACGCCAGAAGACCCTAAGTTAGTTCTAAGATTTTGTGGACCATGTGACCATGTGGTACTTTCACTCTACAGCCAAGTCAACCTCTTCGTCAACACACAGGGTTTTCCTCAGACACAAGCGAATGGTTTACTCCACTCTGGAGAAGAACACAGTTTGCTCTCTCGAACACCAACCGCAGATAACTACGGAATGTACTTCAGAAGTAGGAAGTGCAACAACTGCTAGAATATTGAACTGTCGTCCACACAAAACAACTTGATAAAGACAACTGAAAACCAAAACACATGCAACTGCCAACATGCATGTAACAGCAACTGCAAGCCAGAACTACAGACTCCGCGCAGGGAGGAACAGGGGAAACAGAGGTAACGCTTCCGACTCCGAGAGCTTCGAATAGCAGCGGACAAAACAATCCATCAACCTTGCGTGTCACCTTGCGCTACCGCAAACGAACACCTATGGATGCACAGTGCAGCACAGACTCAGTGCATGCACGGTGTAATAACTGGAGTACATGTAAACCGACAACGGTCACCTTGCACCCTATGCAGTAAGTTACATAGGCGGTGCCAACAAAAGAGCAGGGTTCGTGTATCGTGCACACTCCAATGGCACAGCAGAAAATTTTCTCACCAAGGCAATAGCCACTGCTAGCTGTTTTGTCATCTTGCTGTGCCAAATGATGCTGTATAGACGCGCCAAGCAGTGCTGTTCTGAAGTCATTCAGTTTCCATTGTGTCCCTGCATCTGAAAAGCCTCGCGATTCGTCCAGTTGAATCAGCGTTCGGCATGATCCGTATCTTGGTCACAGCACCGTGTGACGATCTGGTGACATCAGACGGATATAATACACAAGAGACAATTGTGATATTTCTACGTTGTGTTAACTTCAGATACATAATCTAAATAAAAGGGGGGTTGTCAACCGACAACCGCTCTATTTAGTTGCTTTTCACTCTTTAGATGAAAATTCTTTTATTAATTATGTCGAAAAATTATGCGGTTGTCAGTTGACAACCACCCTTTAATTTACACTGCAGTTGCGTGATGTCCACCACTTTCTGTACATAATCTAAGAGTACTAAAACAGCCACTGACTTCCAACTACCAAGGGAAAGCAAGCCCAAGCACAGGAGAACCGTGCGCGCGGGTACGTGACATATAATATCGTAGTAGAGCTGGCAGGCAAGGCATGATCAGGGGTTCAGGCCCTGCCTGTAAACGCTCTGATTGGCTCAAACCCTGGCAACAATCACGTGACATGTCTGAAAATACAAGTAGGTGCGATTTATGCTGAAGTTCAAACTGACGGAACACGTGCAGCGCTACACCATGAACCGTGTGGAAACAAAAATAAGTAGAGGAGACACGGGATAACAGACATGAACTCAGGGTCAAACTGATAACTGTGAAACGTGAATGCATGCAGTATATGGAGCCAAAACAAAGTCACAGAATTCAGTACGTAACAAGTACTACACACTAACCTCGTACATGAGAATGTCGTGACACTATTTGAATTAGCTCTTACACCCCACTTATGTTTCAGTCAGTAAGAGTACACATGCGTACTTACGTTGACTCTATTTTATCTGACTTGTCCAACACCATCGTTGTGAGCCTTCGGCACTTGGGAATACACAGGACAGATAAGATAGCAGCAAGAGCATCTCCCCGCTCTGTGAACACAGCTCAGACGCCATGCTTCATGATTGTGTGCCCATCGAATACAAGGACACAATAGGCTTGGTGCAGCTAACGAAATGGATGAACGGTCGACGGCCTGAGTGTTCTCCTTCCTCGATCAACACTGACAGTCACCACATACCATGCTTGATGTTTCAAGCACCATGGCGCAGGCCACGTTTTTCGGCACCGACGATTTGTTCGTCCACCAAAAGTCGAAACAAATGTTTCTCACTTGAATACTCCGTAGAGCTGCCGCTGTTGTGCCGAGGCCCATTGGCGCATGGTGTGTATACTCCAAATCTACATGTATGATGATGGGTCACTGCTGACGTTTCTGCTCTTGGACGCCGCATGAAGATATGTTGTGGCTCCACAATCGCTGAGAACGCTAGTGTGCGTCCATGGAATACTAAAACACAATAGGCGCGGCGCAGCTAACGCCCACTTGGATGAATCGGAGTGGTGGCGAGTGCATTCTCCTTCCTCGGTGAACACTGCTGGTCACCCTGTTTGATGATCCACCAAACACCATCGGTGCAGGCCGCGTTTTTTCGGAACCAGCCATTTATTCGTCCACCAACAATAGAAATTAATGTTTCTCACTTGAACACTCTGCATGATCTGTAGAGCTGTCGCTGTCGTGACAAGGCCGTGTATACTCCAAGTCTACATGTAGGATGAAGAGTAACAGTTACTGCTGATAATTAAGTTTGCGCTCGTGGATAATACAACGCCTTGTGAAGTAAATTGTGGCTCCACAATCGCTCTGAATGCTAATGTGTGTCCATGGAATACTAAAACACAATAGGCGCGGTGCAGCTAACGCCCAACGTGGATGAAACGGACAACAGCAGCGACTAGTCTAGAGCGTTCTCCTTCCTCGGTGAACACTGCTACAAGACATTATGCTTGATGATTCACCAAACACCATCGTTGGGGGCCAAGTTTTCCGGCGCCAGCGAGTTGTTCGTCCACCAACTAAATTTGATGAGTCTTTCTTCAACACTTCGTAGAGCAGCCGCGCAAGGCCTTTCCTTCGCGTTAGGGTAGCGATCCTTCCTAGATGATATCGCTATTCATTGTTACTTTTTACTACAAGGAGTAGTGTTTCTCCGAAAATAAAGTCAGCTGCCTGGGCATTGATTAGGCATTAGTACTGCCTAGGCCTATCGCCTGGACTTGGAAAAAAATTGATTTTGCAAGTCTTCAATCATGTTTGCATGTACGCGCTATCCAGCCATGTGGCGTGAACAGATTGCTTGACGTGAAAGGTAGCGCGAGTACGAGTCGTACGCGCTCGCGGTCCGCGGACGTGTCAGTGACACGTGAAACGAAAAGATTTTTTTGGCGGGTAGTCGGCAAAAATTAAGTGACGGTCCCTTTAGTCCTTCGCGAATGTGACAGTTGAGACAGCAACAGAGAACGGTCTTTCCGTAGGGTTTCCGTTCTGCCCGTGAGAGGAGTTTGGCCTTGGCACCGTCGTGGCCTATCAGGCCAAGCGGGTGTTTGTTAACCAAGTTGATCCAACCTCGCCTCCGCAAATGTCACGTGATGTTCCCCCTATGTGTGAATTTCTCCTGGCTTTGGGCGGAATTCTCAATCAATTGCGGGCACAGTTGCGTCATGTCGGGAAAATTGAACTCAACAAGCTGTGCAAATAGTTCTGTGCGCATGGGTTACTAAGAAAGGGATAGATTTCAATCAGATCGAGGTTTGGCCGGAACTGAAAATAGACTTGTAAGTTGTAACCGAGAATGTGCCACCTTTATTTACATGTATGAGCATCGAGAGAACTCTAGACTAGATCTTACAGCGCCGATGATCGAGGGCAATCTAAGCGTGCAAGTGTCTATATCGCGACTGATTATAGCCATTTGTCGTCTCCATTCTTGTGCAATCATGTACAGATGTAGGTTGGTTCTCTTCATGTTATTGTGACCTATTTCATACATGCACATGTAGATGTTGGTTGCCTTGTTGCTTTCCCTCCCCTCTCCTCTCACCCAAGCCATTCTGCATAAGGGAAGCTGTGGACGCAGCATACTGCTGCTACACTTCAACGCGGGAATGCGTATAATAATAATAACAACAATATCGCGACTGGTGCCTTGAAAGTCCAAAATACAAATATATTAATTGCACGAATAACCAGTACATGTGTGTTTGAGGTGGCATGCAGATTGACCTTCACATTGGTAATTGATCAACGATCAGCTTGGATAAGAGTATGAGTAACTGTCCACGGCTGAGTGATGGATAGTTGTTCATACTTCATGTACATGTATCTCGTCCACGTCTCCCTTCTCTTGATTGCATTTAATACTGGGTCAGTATCCGAGCCAACGATCAGCTTACTGTTATAAATACATCGAAAACACCATAGATTTTCATGATACGAATGAGTCTATCCGATCTACCCTAGCTCCCTCTCACTCTAAACGAGTAGATGTAGTGGGTAATCTCATCTGACGCTGGTAACGGGGATTTAGTTTTCAGGCTGCACAGCACACCCGGCCCACATGATCCACTCTGTTGAACCTTTGCCAGGGAGAGATTATGACCTTCTGGAACTCTTCATGGCCTGTTACCTGAACATTACCATAGAGAGTCCTGAAACAGGCGCCATACATGTACTTGTACATGTATATGCCTCTCCATCTACTGGCAATCACGACAATCATGAATCATTGAGCGGGGAACAGCTGACGCCATTCGTGCTGAGCAGACACCGTGACAAAAAAGTGCATGTACTTGTATGTGAATTAGTTGGCATAATGACAGTACATTGAACGCTAACCACAACAACAGACTCGCCTCACTCTGTGTTCAGTATTCACCCTGACAATAACTTTGTTGGCGTGATAGCGTGACGTGATTGAAACAAAAGGTGCAACATATGTTCCATATCTCACGGAATCACTTCACGAATGAATGCATTCTAGAGCTAGTTACAATCATGAACTACTCTTAGCGTACTGTGTATACTGGTCACCTCCAAAAGGCCCGCACATCGTTGAGCTGGATATCGACCAAGCACAACGTACATCATACATGTACAATGTATCACATGATTGTGACTTCGAAGTAACTATGATTAGTATAAGGCCTATTTCAGATGTCACAAACTTTGCCGTAGAAGATTGATCTTTTTCATCGTAATCAGTCGGTCGCAGGGACACCAAGGACATAAGCCATAATCAGATATTACTACTAATGGAACAGTTTGAAGTCGGCGCCTCGCCTGAACATGCATGTACCGGTACATCAGGAACTATTACTTGTACGTGTCCCACCATTGCGCCATCATCATCCACTGATTTGCATTGTGTGGTACATGTACAATTTATGTCCTTCTCAAACTACCTCAGTACTTGCCAGGCTTTAGGTAAGTCAGGAGTTTAATAGTTAGGTGACTGTGGGCAGTGCTAGTGTGGCCCTTAGCTGTTGGGGTAATCCGTCACATCCGTGTCACAGCAGTGCATGTGGGCGGATGATGTTCATCAAACTTAAAGGATGCGGTCGGTGTCGTCGTCAGCTGTGTGAGTACTTGCGTGGATGTCAGTGAACGGAAGGTAGACACCCGAAATCGGCACAGTTAATAAGTGGCTTGATGCCCTGCTGTCCTGACAGATTCCAGGCTGATACGTTGAAAGGGAACTCTCGCATCCTACCTGGTACTCATAGTAAATTTGGTTTCAGAAGACGAATTTGCATACAAGTCAAGACGCTCATATCCCTGATACGATTGCTAGCACTTGGTAGCTATCTGTGTTGTGTACCTACATGTACGTGTATGTTGCCTTGAAACTGGCACCGGCTCGCGTCAAGTGGAAAATGTCAAGACCCTGTGTAATCAAATTTCTTCCATCATCTTCATGAGCCAACTCTCTAGCTGGAAAATTAATGAATGGCTGGGATTGGCATTGAAATAACTAATTGAAATAATGCCTTTGCATGCATTAAAAACGTTAGAGTAGTTGCCAGTATGACCGCTGTTTAGTTGATTTCGTTAATATGAATTTACACGACGTACATGTACATGAACATTACACACATTGTATGTATTGGTCCGAATTGTTCCACTACATTCCACCTACATGTAAATACCGGTATACATGTATCGGATTTGTTCATAAACTGCTCCCTTCGATTTACTTCGGGGTTACGATTACAGTGTGGACGTAAAACATGTATATTTTAGTCCTGTATCAGCTGCGTGATCAAGTATCCAGCCATCCAGGGGCAACACACTTACACAGATTCTGCCTGCAGTGCAATGGTCGAGACTATACTGATGGGCTCCGGGCATTCCAAAAGAGCCACAGTTAATATCCACTTTTAAAACGGTCTAAGATTTAAAGTAAGAACCAGTGGCGCGGTTGGATGTTATTTGGGGGCAAAGCAAGCCACTCTCATGTGCATCGTCTCTCTTTGCTACGGGAAGACCAGCAGTACTAGTGATATTCGATAGATCTACGAACATGTACCAGGATACCCCTGAAGAACTGAGGAAATATCGTCGTATCTACGATTACTATAGATGTGTTACTAGTATAGATTTTTTCCTGCATGTGTTGGCGAATAAGGCAGCAAGATGCATTTAAAATACATGACTACCTAGGCTGTAGTACTATAACTTATAAGTAACTATCACATAAACAATGCCTGGAGTCGATTCTACGAGTGACTTGTTCTCATTTTAGTCCCTGGGAGGACAGCCAACCTCGTGAATAACGACCTACGGTATAACGACAGCTCAAAAGACACAATCTTCGGACATGGTGACCATTCGTCAGCATACTTTCAACCTCACAAATAACTCGCGAATAACGACACTTTTCTGATTCTGCACGCTGGATCATGGAGGCCGAGGGTCGACCGGTCGCGACTCGCAACTAACTAACGTTCTTGATCACGCGAGTACTTCAGCAGAGCGCGACCACTGGGGGCTAGCCCCCACTCAGCCATCAATCAACGTCTTTCAGTGAGGGGGTTACGCGCCGCACGTACACCCACTCACCCTCACGCGCACGCCTGCTAGCTCCAGGACCATAGCCGGGCATAGGATCCTTGGACAATCCTGGCCTGCTGCATGCCATGCATGCATGCCCCGTCGAGTTGTCCACGCGTCCTGCTCTCGGAAAGACAATCATCACCATTATGTGTGACACTCTTTTACCAAATCTTGCTTTGCATGCAGCATGCACCAGTGGCAGTGCGCGCCAACTCCTACGACTCGCACACGTACACCATGTACACACAGAACAGGTGCACTGAGCTGAGTAAGATCGGAGTTTGGCACCGAGCTGCTCGCGTGTCCAAGCCGTGGGCGGCATATCGTCGTGTCGAGCGCCAGAGTGCCTGAGGTTCTGACAACCTGCTAGGCCAGTTTATAAGAGCACGCGGTTTGTGTGCAGGAATCAGATCAATCCCTAAAAAGTCCAGAGAATGTGAACATTGGACGTGCCCTGTAAACTGAAACATCACAGCGTAGGTTTAGTCGCTCGATATTGCTATCACAGTGCAGGTCTAAGCTACTCGATATCGCTTTTCCTTGAAGAAATCATTTCAAGATGAATTCGTTCGCCTCGGAGTTTCTTAACTACAACATTCCCCTGGACAGCGATTTGACGTCCTCAGAGTTGTCCTTCGCGAGCTCAGCATGCAGTTTCAGCTCTGCTGCAAGTGGTGCATCTAGCATCCAATCGTCCCTCGGCAATGGCTTTGGAGATCTTTCCCTTGGACCTGCTGCTCCCACCACATCCATTGCAAGGCAATTGAAAGTAGATGCGTTGCGTCGACAAATTTCCGTGGAGGAGGTGAGATCCGTCAAACTCCCGCTTTGTCCTCAATAATCTCCAACTAGCGATCCTTTCAATCCATGACATTTTTCGTTCGAACAGAAGAAACATTTGCCTGGATCTATGGATAAGAGGGTCATGCAGAAGCTTCGTGACTTTCTTACTTACTGTGTAGTGCTAGCAGTGGAGAAAGAGGTTTTCTCGATCACCCATTGAAAGATTCTCAAACTGCTAATATCTCTCCTAGTAAACTAAAGTTATCTGGTATTTGCCTCTGTTGTCCTGTGTGTATTTAGACATTCGCTAGACCTCCAGCGTTCATTCAGCCTCAGCCATGTGGGTATGCACCCGCTTTGGACAACGGCAGCCTGGCCACTCGACCAGTGTTTTTGCCTCAGGGACCCCCTACTATGAACGTAGCTGATGCTTGGTCTAGTACTGCAGTGGCCACGTATGCTCCTACCTACCCACCAACCTGCGCTGACCAGCAGCCTCAGCAGCAGCAGCCTCAGCAGCAAAACTGTTCCTTTGCTCCTCAGTTTGTGCCATGTGGACCACCGACCCAGCTGAGCATGGATACACCTTGTGGACCACCAGTCAGCCAGCAGTTGAACGGAATGTCCGAGTTCACTGCAAGATATCCACCGCTGGCTGACACTCCATGCAGTGCACCGACTGCATCACTGACAGCAATGCAGCCTCTACAACTTCAGAGTATGAATGACCTGATCAACACTCCACCTATGGAGCAGCAACAGCAGTCAACAATCCTTGCTGGAGCCAGTTCTACATCCAACATGTCGCTGGGACAGGCTGGGCCAAATGAAGACCCATCATGCAAATCAATGAGCAATGCTGATGGAGATGAAAGTGATTCTGATTCTGACACATCTCCAATGATGCCTACCTGCCGTTATCACCCGCGGCTGCGCAAGACTCGTCTGAGGCCCGAAAACTCGCTGCTGACTGGCAAGCGTAAATACCGCTGTGAAATGTGCACGATGACTCTTGAAGCATGGGTGACTAACAACGGCACGAATCCCGACGCTCCTAGCAAAACCGAGCTGCTGGCGGTGGTTGGAATGACTCGCAAGCAGCTCAACTACTGGTTTGCCAACCGCCGGCGAATGGAGCGGCAGGCGGCCAAAGATCCAAACCGAGCGAAGCGCGCCAACACACTGCAACGCTGTTCTTCGGATGCGATGACGTTCGATGGCCCAAGTCCGGGCATGATGCCTAACTGGCAGGGCTACAGCGGTCCGCCACAGCAGTATCTCGATGTAAGCGCTATGGACTTCTAGCTTGGAAGAACTGAACACAATCCTCACTGACCACTGTGCCGACACGTTCCCCTGATAATCCAGCCATGAACATGTACACTATAATAGATACGATAGTGAGTCTTTACTCATCACTTAACCTTACACTGTGATCAACCTCCGGGTTCTTGATATTTGTTAACTTGAACGACCTGCTGCTGATTCTGCGTTGCCAAAATTAATGCCTTCCTTATGCATGTGTGTGCTGAACATATAACGTTACTGCAACAAACTGATCTTGAGTGCTGTCTACCCTGCCTTGTGTATATGGATATACAGACACAAGTGCAGGTGTTGAATGGCGTTGACGTGACACTGCTATCATGACTATAACTCTAGAGAGCATCAATCTACATGTGTACCACCATCCTTACACCTCAGTGTTGCCCTGAAAATTCAACAATCTCTAAAAAAAAACTGAACTGGTCAAGCTGGGAATTAGGCTCACTGCATGTACTGGTAATGGAGTTTGCGAGGGTATCTACATGTAGATCGTGTGTAAATGGTCCAGGATTGCGATAACCGTCTATACTAGAATGAACAGTAATCATCACAGGAGCAGGAATCCACCAAGGCCATGAAAGAATACACTACACCGATAACAATGGACAAATAACTGCCAGGAACTTTCTGCTCTGTGTAGTCACTGCGCAGGAGTAATTCACGACATGCATAACGTTCCTACATTCGTACCCACTGGACACAAGTCAAGTCAAGTGATTGGAAGGAATTCCTACATTTTTCCCTAAGAATGCCATGCTTGTGGATGAAGTAGTTATTGTGTGGGTTAATGGTGGTGGTGATGTACATGGCCCGTAGGATGCAATGGCTTGTAGCGATTTATTTGCTTTCCCTTTGTAGTGATTTGGGAGGCAAAGCCCAGCGGATATTCTACTTAGGAGGGGGTATACACACACCATACCTGTGTGTTACTTAGTTACTTACTAACTTAGCTCTGTCCCTCATCCAACTACAGGTACCGGCATTGCAGCACCTAACTAACCTCCGCAAGCTAGACAAGTGGCCCCCTTACTGGGCCTTATGCCATTATGGTCTTGCTTGTCCTCTAAAGGCGCTCCATTGTCAGGCATTTTTTTGCTGTCAGCTGTTCATGGCCGGTCTGATATCATTGACATTGTACTTTTGTAGCTAGCTACATGTATACTGTACTGTAGCTAGCTATAGCCTAGGCCAGCACAGGCATATATATGCGCATATGTACATAATTATGTGCGTACACGCGCGCACGTGTTCGAGATGTCAATGCTGTCCACGTGATGCTTGTATTGTAGCAGATACAATGTAATTGGCATGACAAGCATACAAGTATGCCACGAAAAGACTTCAACCTAATTCAGAGCTTACCTGACACCACATGTAGGGCTTCATCTTGAGCTTTTTAAACATTTTAGTCACACACTACGCCGCGCATACGCTTGAAAGAACTCCCCGGCTGCAATACGTACATGTATACCATGTACTGAAGAACTATTTTTAAAATTACACTGTACAGTACATGTACATGGCTGTACTAATAGTAGTGGGCCAGATTATCAGCAAGCATCCTGATTTGCAGTACTCTAGCGTTATGGAACGGTTGAGGTGCTGTTATGTATTTCTTTCTTGCTCTTGAATTGTTTATGACGTGTTTCCGTGGATGCATGCAGGGCATCCTATTTGCGCCGCCGACCACGCTCATTCTTGATCACTGCCGCTTGCAAGATTTGTACTTGTACTTGTAGGCTGGCTGCATCCGAATAATAGTGTGTTCACAGTTCAGCATCTTTTTGCAGGAATGCTTGGTAGGGAGGGCCGAAACACATGTACATGTATGCCCAAATATTTCGCATATTGTGCTCTTCGCATATTATTGCAATATTGGCCCCTTGCTTCAAAATATCCATCGAAATCACCCAAAAGCAGAAAAATATACTCGAAATATACTTGCCAAAGTTGCCATGCCACGTCGCAGCTCGAAAACACTGATATTGGAAGTTATAGAAACACGGGTGTTGAGCCAATGGTAATATGTAAAGAGAAAAGGACCTACATTGTACATGTACATGTACATGATTGTGATTGTATAAGTACATGTTTGTTTGTTTTTGTGAATCCTTCCCAAAAACAAACGCTCGTTTTATACATCGTGTAATTACTCAGCATTATTTGCAATAATAATATTTTTGGAAGTTATGGACTCGGATGGAGAGCCAAGGATTAATTTATAAGAAAGAAAAAGGACCAAGGAACTACAAGTTTCCGCGGCAATAATGTCCACTAACAACACCAGTTACTAAACAATCAGCTCATGCGATAACATTGCACGACACTGACCGACGGTGCCGACGTTCTAAAACTAACAGGCTAACAGCTCCAGCACATCTTGGATGTGCACTCCAACAGCCTTCCAACTTGGAAGTTCCTAAGTTAGTTATAGAAACAGCACAAGGAGGGGAAGGTGAGCGCAACCAAGATAAGCACGAGCTGAAGGTTTCAGCTGTAAAAGACGTTGGCAGATGTTCATGCTGTTGGAGAGCGCATCTAAGATGTGCATTCAATATGTAGTAGAGCTGTTAGACAGTTAGTCGTAGGCCTTCAGTACCGTCGGGCAGTGTCGTGCAATGTTATCGCATGAGCTGATTGTTTAGTAACTGTTGGTGTTAGTGGACATTATAGCATAACTTGTAGTTCCTTGGTCCTTTTTCTTTCTTATATATTGGAAGGTATGAAACGTATTTTTGGGTATGTGACAATGTCAATGAGGAAGGGGTGAAAGTAATGCGAGCAAAACATGCACGGCGGCACATGTGTACGGAAAGAGAACAGGTACAGTGTATGCCTGGCTTGAGCATAAAATGCTAGAAGCAGGCAAAATGCAAACGTAAATAACTGAAGGACTAAATAGAAAAGAAAGGTACAAAGTCGGGAGAACCAACAACCATGAGTCACACAATATTCAGCGCGGTGTGCAGCACTTCAATCCCTGTAGTAGCACCTACAACTAGCATGCACAAACAAAACCACAGCTCCTAAAAGCAACTGATAATATTATGCGAATTCTTTGCTCCTTGTAGCAAAATACGCTGTATTTGGTACAATATGCTAGATTTGGTACTTTATGCAACCTTGAGTATAAAGGACCAAATTATGCGAAAATAGGCGGGCCCTCCCCAGGCCCTATCCACAATGTTTGACATTTTCTGTTGAAGAAAATAATAATGTACATGTACATGTACATGTATCTGTGCTTGATATACATGCATACATGCATACATACATGCATACATGTACATGCATACATGCATACATGCATACATGTATGCATGTATGTAAACGTAAAATCACGCAGAAACCAATACTGATGATGAGTATACTAATCATTAAAGGGTTACCGAAGTCATTCTGCACATGCCTCATGCCCTGATTGAAGTCATGCCCGTGGACGACAACGTCCGAATGTGAACGAGTTATGGGAGTTATGGGGTTGTTCTGAGGCTCGAATTTACAATGTAGGTGGGAGCAGGGGAAAAGATGGATGGACAAAATTCATACCTGTTGCTGGAAGGCACTGACTTCGGCTTGACGTTGAAGGACAATTGCAACCTGTAGTACACCTGCCTCGACTGGTATGCAATCACCCACCCTAGGCACTGTCTGCATGTACTACAATGTATCGAGCGTGCGCATGAACACCTTCTCTAAAAGCGGAACGGAAGAGTGCCGTGAGACTAGAACTTGGGATTCTCATTACGAATACAGTGCCGGCAGTGTGAGATTTTTAATGTTACTACATAAACGACACTGGGCGGGCCCGGGCGGGTGTCAGGCTGGGACGCTCTAGCCTAAAAATGCACTAATCATACACCATCCCCGATCGTGCAGATCATAGTGTTCCTGCATGCCAGAAGTAAATCACTTTTCGCAAGTGTCCAATCATGTACAATGATTATGTCATGTAGATGTAGATGTAGCTTCCTGTTCCAATTCCAGGCAATGGCCAATGCATCACGGCGCGATGAACGTGTGCTTGTTTGGCGCGAATCGTTCATCGCCGGCGCCCCCCCCCCTCCCCCCTCACGCACAACGAAAATGAATGCACCTGATCCAAGCAGAAATTCGTGCACGTGTATTTCATAATGCGAAAGTGCAAACTTACTATCCACGTGTACGTGTCCGCGTCGTCGCAGTCATCACAATCTCACGCACTAGTTGTTGAACTGGACGAGAGGTAAAGAGGAGGAAAGGGTTTCGGTGGCGGCAGTTCCGCCAAAAGACACTGCTTGCATATGCTACGTTTATTGTCAGCAACTGGCAGAGCATCCTGCCGGAACTCACTCAATTCGATCAGGAACTGCTCCTTGGTACACGGGTGTACGAGGTTTTGTTTGCAATGCCAAGATGTTTCAACAGTATTTACCGGCGATGTCATCACTGTCATCAGTCGAGGATAAGGCAGTAACCGCATTCCTCACCACTCGCAATACAGTGTAATTACATGCACTTGATTGTATATTGTGTGTTGCTCCCTACGTGGGAGCTTGCGCTATTCCTGCCGACTTGACCTCTCACTTGACTGACTCACGACTGCCACCCAGGGCACACAAGAAGTCCATCGAACCGTCCTCCACTCGGCAAACCTGCAAGAAAGCACCACTCCCTGCTCAATACACAGTGTTTCGGGGAATTCACCCCTCAGGACCCTCATCAGTTGAGCTTGAGTAGGCTGAGGAAGATTGACTGATTGTGCCTGAGGTGCACCACTTACATGTACAAAGTACATATACAGTCAAACCTCTTTAGAACGAACATCAAGGGACCGATGATATTATTTTGTTCGCAATAACGGGAGTTCTTCTTATCCATGTGTTTTACCCAGTGAATACACAGGGTTTTATCCAATACAGTTACGAATACTAGTTCTTCTTAGGCAAACATTTGTCTTATCAGTGGTGTTCTTCCTAACGAGGTTTTCACTGTACATGTATTTACATGTACTTGTACTGTAGTGCTCTCCAGGAACAAACATCACCAGGGATACAAACTTACAGAGACGCTCCGTTTCCAGCGCGACAAACACCTCGTGAACACCAGATAGCAGTCGTGTGCTCTGGATGGCAGTCGTGAGTCAGTCAAGTGAGAATTCAAGTCGGCAGGAAGACCGCGAGCTCCCATATGTAGGGAGCAACACACAATTCCCCAAGTATCGGCGAAGTCACATAACCTCTTCTTCACATTGATTGTATGTCTAACACAATGTACATGTACATGATGTATTTTCGCTCCTGCTCTTGTAGTAGTTGAGCCCTCTCATGTGGGGTAGTGCCTTTGCTGTTTGCATTACGCAGAGCTCGCTGACTTGTCAGTTTGAGCACTCTGGCAAGGTACATGTACGTTCGGGCCTGATTGGAAATTTTTGTTTTCATTGCTATCAGGTTCGGCCTCATTTCCTCTGTGCTGCGCTGATGAGTTCACAAAGAACGAAACAGCATGCTGTCCGCAGATTGAGTGTATACGAAGTACATGTATGTACATGTATATGTAGGACTCAGTATAGAGTCCATGCACTATATGATGTCCAGCACCCTATATAGAGTCCATTGGTCCCAAATCCAATAGAGTCCAGGAGTCCCCTCAGTTTTGATCAGCTTCATCCTGCCGCGCAATCCCCTATAAGGAGTACACTTTTTCTACAAGTCCCCTATTCACAGTCCAGGAGTCCAGTTTATCCAGTCACGCCGTCCTGTGTGTTGTGCCCGAAAGAGAACAAAAACATTTTCAGTTTTGCTTGCCTCGTGGCAGCGCATTCCTTTCTTCACTTCAGCCATGGCTGCCAATTCTGCTGTGCAGTTGCTGACAGTAATCTGTCTCGAGGTAACCAAGGAGGATAAGGAGACGTTCAAAATCAAATCTGGAAAGCGTCTTGTGGTTCTCTGAAGACGTTTCATCAGTGCGCGGGATGAAAGCAGAAATTGCAGAACGAGAAAAGTTCAGCACAGTTCAAATCTGACGAGTCAGGTACACTGACGCTCTCTTTCGTTCGACGCCACAAGGATCCCCTGTTTGGCTGGCCATTGCTGCCAGTACCGGTAAGACGTTTGAACGGTTTCATCAGAGCGAGGGATGAAAGCAGAAAGCGGAGAAAGAGAAAAGTTCAGCACAGTTGCAATCTGACGAGTCAGATACACTGACACTCTCTTTCGTTCGACGCCACAAGGATACCCCTGTTTGACTGGACAAGAGCTGCCTGTACCACCGTGTCAAAAGGCTGTCCAACTACATGGCAGGACGATGACTGAGGTAATAAGGAAGCTTTTACTCGTTTCGATTGGTCTGCTGTTCTGTCGTTATGCTTGAATATTTTTTCCATTTTCAAGGAGCGTATCGCGTTTGTTTGATGTTGCTTGAATGAATGCCCTAAAAGTAATCAACCACTTCGTAATAGTCCTCAAGGACTGCAAGGACTTTGCATCAATCGTATATGATCGTCTAGCTATCATCAATTATTATTTTATTTCATGAGAAATGTATTTTTATCCCTGTGATAATTATGTGAACTCCACGACACTGTTCCTGTAGTATGATGTCAAATACAATGGGATCCACAAACGCAGTGCCAGTGTACTAGTAGTAGTAGGACTAGGAGGATTGCTTGTATGCCAATGACAAGAAAAAGCTTCTCAAGCTAATACTCGTATTCCCTGAAGTAACCGTTTTGATGTCACGAACATGACATTGTGTCACTGAAACTGCCTCGTGACAACAAATCATTGCATTTCCATCTTGGGGAAGACTGACTGACAGCAACGCTGTACAGATTGTTCAAATCATCTCATTTGAATTTAGTTGCAGTGAAGTGAAACACTGTGTACACTACATGTATGTTGGTGTGTCTGTGCGTCTTGAGTGGGCACAAACGATCTTATTCCTCGTATTACTAATAGATTATTGTCCCCTCCGTCACCTGTTCACAGGTCTTTGAGTGGATTGATTTTCATTGAGCATCACATTTGTTGAGAACTTGGTAGTTGTGTGCTCCCATGCATCATTACGGTAATAAGCGTATCCTTGTGCTATCTATTTGTTGCAGGTGTGCTGATCTTCAGAAGCTTGCGGAACTGAGTGCTGCTGAACATTTGCATGGCCATGAGCAATGGTGAAGCTTGCTATTGCAGTCTCAGCATGTGCTAGTATTATGCTGACCACTGCACTATGTTACCCTCTTACACTACTACGTGTATGTAAACGTGCGTGTACCCGTCCCCGTATGCATTCGTTTCGTATAATTATTTGTTATCCCTCTTGACTTTACATGTAAATGGGTGGACGTTTGCATGGCTGTTGGAGTTGGGTGTGTATTGTGTCTCTACTCTTTTTTTGGTGTTTTCTTGGCGTTGTATAAGTTTGTGTGTGTGTGTGTGTGTGTGTGTGTGTGTGTGTGTGTGTGTGTGTGCGCGCGCGCGCGCGCGCGCACAATAATTTGAAAACAAATAATTAATCCTGGGCTCTCCATTATTCTCTTTCGATTCTTGGTTTTTTTTCTAGGTATTTTCTTGGCGTTGTGTGGGTGTGTGCATGTGTGTGTGCGTGCACAATAATTTGGCAACACTACATGATTGAGATATTGTAATTTGCAGCGTCTGCGAAGAGACCACTTGATTTGAGGATGGTGTTTGTAGGGTTTTTCATGTAATGAAGTGGCTGCAGTGGCGCCTCAATACATATTTTTTTATCTTGAGAAGTGAATGATGTAAAGGATTAAAGGGAGAGGTCGTTTTCTGGTTAATATTCACTGCTTACAGCAGATCCTATGTCTATTTTCGAACTCAATAGGGGATGCGTAATTGGCTGGACTTTATACAGGGGGTGTCGTCCACATAAAGACTCTTTATAGTTGATTTCAAAGTTTGGACTCCGTACAGTTGATTTTGGACCAATGGACTCTATATAGGGGTGAAGCCAATTGGCTGGACTCTATACAGGGAGTGATGACCATCGAAACTTTGAGCTCACAGTTGATTCCAAATTTGGACTCTGTACAGTGGATTTTGGACCAATGGACTCTATATAGGGGTTGGACATCATATAGGGGCTGGACGCTCTACTGAGTCCAACATATAGATTATAGACCGGTTAGGAGGTCTATACAGGATATATAGACCGAGTAAAAGACCGAGGTCCCCCGAGGTCTTTTACGAGGTCTATATATCCTGTATAGACCAACTATGAGGTCTATAATCTATTTATCGTGTTCTCCACGCAATAGTTTCTCTTCATATACGACATATCCTTGTAATTCTAGTATTATACTATAGCATATACCGCATTGTACGGCATTGCAGGATCAAGGTCATTGTTTAAACAAGGTTCAGCATCGGTAGCACAGTGGCTGGGTGGTAAGGAAGAGTGACTGAGATTCACATGGTTGTGGGTTCAAATCCCGTCTTGTGTATTTCTGCTTTCTTCAAAAATTTCTTTTTCTAAGTTGGAGAGAAAATTTCTAAGTCCAAGAAGTTCTAAGGAGTCAAATATAAGTAGTCAAATTTAGAAAAGCGATCCTGTCAGCTTTTCTATTATTGTGTTCACATGGCGCTACCTAACGACACCGCTATTCAGACACGTTGTCTACGTAGGTACGTAAGTTTCTACGTAAGATGCTCGGTACGTGGTCCTGGACCAGGGAGCTACTCCATGGCTCCTACCATCGCGCGGCCGGCTGGCCGCATGCCTGTGCATTGCAGACTTTTTGTTGATGCCTTTTGGGATGTGCATGCACGAGGAACTTCCTTCTTTGGAACTGCTTTTTGCATGAGCTGTTTCGGATATCTCGTCTCCTGGCCTGGCTTATTTCGTTTCGGCGCTGCTGAGACCTTTCGCGGAATATTACTCAATGACAGGTGAGTTGACCAGTTCCCTTTGATTCATTTGCTTGTGTTGACTCTTTCATTTACGAAAAGTGTGCTGATTTTGGGCGGCGCGGAATGCAATAAATAATGGAAAAGCTGACAGGATCTCCTTGCTAAATTTAGCTTTTCCGCTGCCGAGGCCTCCTTTTACGGAATACTCAATGACAGGTGATCTCTGAGTTGACCAGTTTCCTTCGATTCATTTGCTTATGCTCACCCTTTCATTTACGGAAACGTGTGCTTATTTTATTCGGATTTAGATCCATTTTTTATCTCTTTGCCCTTGCCTACAGTGTGCGAAGAATGCGAGTTCACCTTCTTGACGGTAAGGCTTATGTTAGATGTGTTGTCGAAAGACTCATATTCATTGCACATTAGTACGTTACAAGTAAGGCACTGGTCAGTGGCATACTATCGTTGGCAGTTCCCAATCTGGAGGGAAAGGTTCAAGGACTCATTGACCGAGTTTGCCAAATATATTCGCATATCAGGGAAAATCTCCATTGTGGTGAGGTTCAGTAACTTGTTTGCTTCATACGAAACAAGCCAATGGGTGCAGTCTCGTCTCGTGAAAATCTCCTACTTGTATGATTGGATTTGTTTACTCGAGTCTGGGCTGTTTGATTTGTGAGTACCGCCGAGATTGCACTGCCCCAAATAAAGTTTCGTGCCGCCAAAGCAAGAATTACGATCTGCAATCTGTTTGTAGTACCTGTAAGAATATGCAGTACATGTATCGTACTTTCTCTGTTGCTGTTTCAGTTGCCGTCATGTTGCTAAAGAAAGGTTCAGTAGAGAGGTTCTGCAAAACGAAAATTCGAACGAAGTTTCGCGACAGTCCTTTCGAAAGTGTGTACGAATTTTTGCACGAACTTTGCGTTCTGCACATTTTCGTAGTTTGCGCGGGCCAAGTGCACGTACGCCATGATGACCCGATCTCACGAAATTTCCTACGACAGTTCATTTGGCGTTCCATGTAAGTTTCGCGTCCAAAGTTGCGAAAGTTCGTGCGAAGTTTTGCACTTCATGACGTAGAGCGAAAGTTTGTACGCATTTTCGTTCTGCAGAACCTCTCTAGTGACTCATTTGTCTCATACGAGACGAGTCAATGAGTCGGTGTGACTTAGAATCTTTCACTGTAGAAGAAATCTATTCGTATGTCTATTGGAGAAATAATTGTATTCATTGGTTATAAAATAGGTTAAGACAAACTCGCAGAATAAAATACCATCGGTACCTTGGTGTTCGTCCTAAAGAGGTTCGACTGGACATCATTCATACTCACCAAAAGATGTGTAAGATTTTATTATCATGGAGTGCCTTGTTTATCTCTCAGTATCAGTACCTCCAACCATAGCCTTGACCCTTTTATCCTCAGGATCAGTGTAGTTCTTGGAACGAGGTGTCGGACTCAGCAATGTATTTGTTTACATTTTAATACATGTTTATTGTTCCTCCTTTGCTGTGTTGTTTTAGAAAATCGTGGACTAGCAGTTTGAAGTCATTGAACTACTTCCAAAAGTTGTATCGACATCAACAGGATTACGATTTCAGTGCAATATGATGCAGGATGACCTTATCACGATTACCCATGATTATAAACCATTATAAACACAGAATCAACAAAAACATCTGCGACACACACCTGGCGCATGGCTACATTTCTCAAATAAATCTGATCGAGGGTGGGGAAATCTGAAAGGCAAGACAAATTTACGACAGTCATGAAATTCTGCAACAGCAACATGCACAGAATGACCTCCGTATAAAAAAAGTATCACCACCACTACTCACATGTTTCCCCGCAGAAGAACATGCATTATGCTAGTGCCATTTTCTGCAAGAAAAGGCTTGCACATCATGTAATATCAATGCGTATAATACCGTATTGATATGATGTGAAGGCCATCATTTACATATTGATATAGGGCATTCCATTGATTGGTGACAGAAAAAAACAAAAGAAATTATAGCAATAAAAACTGCTTTATGGCAGTTTTCTAAAAAAAGTTATTGTGTTCTAGTCCATGGACCTCGTCTAAAAAGTAAGAAATTAACGAAATGTGATAGCTGAAAATTAAAATTTCACACAAAACCTCACAATAATCACACACAGAATTAAAAGCTACATGTAGAAGACCTTTTCCCCTCGTGATCCTCTTTCCTATGCATGCATTGTTGCCAATTGTTGGTGCAGTACAAGTTAAAGTTGAAAGCAGCATTTCAAGTGTTGTGATTATTGTGAGGTTTTGTGTGAAATTTTAATTTTCAGCTATCACATTTCGTTAATTTCTTACTTTTTAGACGAGGTCCATGGACTAGAACACAATAACTTTTTTTAGAAAACTGCCATAAAGCAGTTTTTATTGCTATAATATATTGTGTATTTGACTAAGCAGTCAAATACGCGATATATTTGACCGCTAAGGGCCCGGTCACACATGCACTCGAAAGTAGCGTATACGCTGAAGCGAGGTCGCAGGAGCGAAAAATGGCATGGCAACGGCGAAAAGCGGAACTTCCGCTTCAGCGGAAACTCCAATCCGCTTCCTCCAAATTTTTCGAAGCGAGACTGTCGCTTCTGCGGATTCGCTTCAGCGGAAAACACCACGGTCTGCTGGATATGGACTTGCTACGAGAAATGTGTATGCGTATGATGTCCATGCAACAAAAATGCGTGCAAGATAGTCATTGACCTCGTCTATTCTCCGTACCGTATGCACCACAGTCTCATTTTCCGCCAAAGTAGGAGTTGTGCCCTGTTTGTATGTGTGACCATACACACATGGTTTCGCTGGAGCGACACCAGGCTCGCTGCCGCCGAACCTCGTCGCCGAAGCGAATCCCAGTGCATGTGTGACCGGGCCTTTAGGTATCAGGGAAATTAGTGGGGTCAAATACTAAGAAGGCGATAAACGAAGTTACTGCTCAAGTATACGAAGTATAGTAGTAGTGGCAGCGACTTCGGAGATAAATTTATAGGAAAGGTTTTGCTCCCCACATCGAGCTTTTCCGCCGACTTGACTTGTCACGTGACTCACTCACGACAGAACAGTCTCGGCAAACCTACATACAGGCCCGTGGCCACAAGTACAAGTACAAGAAAGCACCAGCACTGGCAGCAGTGGTCCAGCACCTCTCATCAGTTGAGCTTGAATATGCTCAGGAAGATTGTTTTCACTACATGTATATCTTAGGGAAATCCTCAAATGTACAAATTTTTGATTTGTTTTGTTTGGTGTTTATCACAGTGCACTTGCCTCCCGTAGAAAGGGGAAACAAAACAAAGACAAAACAAAACAAAAAAACAATGCGTACATGTGTAGGCGCTACATGAGGTGAGCTGGTGAGGTGCGGTGGACTCCCCTGACCAAGGGCTAGGGATCGCTGTACACATGAAGCACCATGGGGGGAGGGGGGAGGGGGGCGAGAGGAATGACGGGGAGAGAGAGAGACGGAGAGAAAGTAAGTAAGGTACATTATAAAGACAGGTGAGTCTAACAAATGAGGACTGAGACCTCTACAACAGGGTTTTACGCCTGAAAGCAGGTGCATGATTTAACAAGCAGGTTGTCAGTCTAGCTTTGGGAGAGAGGGTGTGAGAAAGAGAGGAAGAAAAAGAGTGAGGGAGAAAGAGAGAGAGCGAGAAAGAGAGAGAGAAAGAGAGAGAGAGAGAGAGAGAGAGAGAGAGAGAGACTAGGGGAGATAGAGACGGGGGGGGGGGGGAGAGTAAGTTACATTTATAAAGACAGGTACATGTAAGTCTTACAAATGAGGACTGAGACCTCTACAACAGGGTTTGGTGGCCTGAAAGCAGGTGCATGATTTAACAAGCAGGTTGTCAGTCTAGATTCTATGTGCAGAATATTTGTAATGAGATGAAAAGGAGAAATACTGAGAAATAAAATAAAAAAGATGAAATGAAAGCCTGCTCACAACCCCGCTCAGCCTTGTGAACGGGGAATGGTGGATTGAGAGAGAGAGAGAGAGAGAGAGAGAGAGAGAGAGAGAGAGAGAGAGAGAGAGAGAGAGAGAGAGAGAGAGAGAGAGAGAGAGAGAGAGAGAGAGAGAGAGAGAGAGAGAGAGAGAGAGAGAGAGAGAGAGAGAGAGAGAGAGAGAGAGAGAGAGAGAGAGAGAGAGAGAGAGAGAGAGAGAGAGAGAGAGAGAGAGAGAGAGAGAGAGAGAGAGAGAGAGAGAGAGAGAGAGAGAGAGAGAGAGAGAGAGAGAGAGAGAGAGAGAGAGAGAGAGAGATAGAGAGAGAGAGAGAGAGAGAGAGAGAGAGAGAGAGAGAGAGAGAGAGAGAGAGAGAGAGAGAGAGAGAGAGAGAAAGGTGGAGAGATATAAGTATAATAGAGAGAAATAGTTGTGGGGGCATATCGCAGAATATGACTATCCTACCGTACTTGTGGAAGAAGGTCAACATCTTATGATCCACTGGTAACAAGCCTGTATGAAACATGCATGACTAGCCTTTCAGTCATGAGCAGAGCACCAGTCACTCTGTTGCAGGTGACGGTATGCAGCCAGCTCTGCAGGTGCTTCAGGACTGGCTGGAAGAACTGCTTGTGGCAATCTATTCTACGCTGGCACGATGCAGCATGGAAAAGAGCGCAGAAGGTAGTCAGGAGCTCATTGCGATACATTCAGCTCAGGCTGGTGGGGATCATGGTGATGTGCTTGGGCTGCTGGTGTGGGGCGATGACGTGGCGGCATAGCTGGCGGGGGACACATGGCTGCAACTTAATTGAGGCAGACCATGACCACATATCAGTTGTATACATTTATAACACTATACAGAGAACAGAGACCTTACGCCGAACAGTGACGCTGGGAAGTTTGGTGGCAGGGTCAATGCCGTTAGGGGCGCGGAGCTGGACAGCATCCAGCATGGCCAAGTGTGAAGAAGCTGATCCCATCTACGCAAGGGGGTTTTCATCCTGCATGGTCGGGACGAATCCTTTGTGAAAAGTCACCCTGCACGCGTGACTGAGAAGGGAGTCTGCCTTCCACAGGAGGGCCAGTTGCAGCTTAGCACATGATGCAACTGTTACCTGCCGAAGGTGGAGTCGGTCGCTAAGTTTGGAATCGAACATCACTCCGAGCACCTTGAAGGGTTCATATTGTGGGAGAGGATTCCCGCCAAATGACAGCTGTGGAGGCACTAGCTGTATCCTTCCGCTGATGTGATAGAATTATGGTTTGCGATTCCGATGGCTCAAACGCAATCCTCCGTATCTTGCCCCAGGCATGAATCTCATCTAGGCTGCGTTGTAGTGAGGCATTCGAGGCTTTGTCAAGGAGGGAGTACAAAGTGGTATCAACTGCAAAAGTGTTCATGTTTGTGCCATGCGACAAGCAGCTTGAAATGTCGTCCACTTACATGTACACGAGGAACAAGGTAGGACTAAGGATACTACAGTGTACATTGTGGGACGCCAGACTGGACGGTAGGCCTTTGCGGATAATGCCGGCAGAAAAATTGGCAGAATTCGGTACTTTTTTAGTAAGTTTCATGCATGTTTGGTATGTGGATAAAACAAATGGAGCAGAATTCGAGGAATTGCCCGCCATAAGGTTTGTATGGTTCTGCCAATTTCACTGCTTTTCGAGCAGAATCTGCCACCTTCTCGAGAATTATCGGCCGATGCCTACTGGACGGGGTGCACCGATTAGCTCTGAACAGCTTTATAATTATTATTAGACATCTCCTGAAGAGCACCGCTTACATAGCGCTCTCCAGGTCCAAATATTACCAGGAATACAAACTACCGGTAACCGAGACGCTCTGCTGGCAGCGCGACAAACACCTCGTGAACACCAGATAGCAGCGTCCACGTGACGTCCTTGTAGTACCATGCTGTCAACCAACAACATGGTTTCAACAAAACAAGGTTTATCTAACACAGTTTGCACTTGTACAATGACTTTTAAAACTTATGTGCATGATCACCAGATCACTGTAGAGTGTAGATCTGCACAGTGAGTCATTGTACTTGCACATGTGGATCTTAGACTATCACTACATGTAAGTCTGAGTATTACTACTATTACAGTATTAGGCAGTAAGGGCGCGTTCGTCACTCTTTCACCCTGTGACTTTTCGAGGAGTTTCGTTTTTTTGAAGAGGTGGCCTTATTTGCCTCTTCAGAAAAACGAAACTCCTCGAAACTCCACAACCTCATCCGATGGGAGTGGTGCATTAGTTCCGAAGAGTTTGGAATAGCTACATGAATTGTACTACATGTATATTGTATACCCCAATACTGGTTCAGAACCAGTATTCGATAAGCCTGTTTTCGAACACAGTGTCCTCCACCTTGTTTCATGCTGTCATAATCAATCTAACAATATGAATTGTACTAAGTACTACTACTAGATCTAGTAAGTAGTATTATCACTCCCTTAGTATTGACTCCCATAGATTTTTACCATACCTAAGCAGTCAAATATTCCTGCATATTTCACTCCTTAGGGCTATATTGACCGCTTATATTTGACTCCTTTTTAGCGATTGAACACAGGCTTTGGCTAGTCGTGATAAATCTAGTATTGACTTCGTACTTGGTCAGTATAGGAAATATAAGACCTCGTTAAAGACCTCGGCTGTTATTTCCTAGCACTCAGTCAATATTACTACTGAGTAGATACGTAGATCTACTACAGTGTACTAGTACTAGTACTATACCTACGTGGAGATGGCCGATCTGATCGCCACGACTGCGTGTGCAGTGTGCTGCCGGTGCCGTGACTTATCGACTATCGTGGACACTGCCTTGTGCCGTTTTGTGGTCCAGTCTTCTCAAACGATAGCGAATACTCGTAGATCTACTTCGTAGACCTACTCCGTAGATCTACTCCGTAGATCTACGGAGTAGTGTGTAGACCCTATCCTGCTGTACTACTGTAGTCTGTAGTCAGTGTAGAGTGTAGAGACCAGGGATCGGGAGTAGACCTACTCCGCGGCGGTGGAGACACTGACAGTCTGAGCTCTCCATGCAACAAATATTTTTGGTTGTGTATTCGCAAGTCTTTTAGTTTTAGTGAAATGTAACTATAATTATTAGGTTTGTGGAACAAGATCCTAACAAGCTGCAAGAGCGAAACCAACGAACTGGGCTGCGTGGTTCTCGCCTGCTGGAAAGTGCCCGAACTTATTCTTCCGCAGATGACATTATTCAGCGACTATAATCATCAGCCGTGAAGAGGAAATGGCTACGGCACCAGAAACTGAGCCGAATAGTTCAATCGAAGGAAACGATGAAGAAGAAGAGACGGCTGCTGGAACCTCAAGCGATGACAGCCAGACGGAGCCAGAGCCCGAGCCAGAGCCCGAGCCAGCGGCTGCTGCAGCTGTCGACAGGCCCAGGGGCTACGGAACATTATCAAACTCTCTAGGCGATACTGTGAGCGACAATACTCTGGCAACGTACGCTGTTTCCAGGTTTGAAATGCCAGGCATGGTTGTAGGACTACTCTTCATCGCTTACTGGTGCGGGCCGAGTCGGGATTTCCTCAGGAATTTGGTGCATTGGTGGAGTAAAGCGAAAACAAAGAATAAAGGAAAGACGGCCGTCATACTGTTCAGCCCTGATGCGAAAAGACTGGAGTACCAAAGCTTCACGAAGCAAGTACCAAGAGGGTTCTACCATATACCCTTTGGTAATGGTCATGGTCCAATTATTGCCGTAAGGATTGTTTGACCTCTACTCATGATGTTGAAGGGAAATTTAAAGGGGAAGTATAGCCTGAAATCTAATTTTCAACACTTAAATAATTGTACAGTCTTCGGGGTGCCGAGTTGAATGATCTTGGTCAGAGGAAGCGGAGACGCTCCCTTCCTCCTTTATTCCCAATCGAACTCGCCACTTCCACCGAAACTGGGTGACTGCGCCCTACTAAATGGGGATTTCTATGCAAAATGTCACTAAAAGCGCCGTTTCGTTCTTGTAAAAGCACGGATGACCGTGATTGGCCCATATGTTGTAGTCTTTTGGATGCCGAATCAACTGATTTTGGTCCGAGAAGGCTGAGGTGCAGCGTTCGGCCCTTATTCCGAATCAAACATGGTCGAATAAGCGGTCACATGCTCATGCGTACGCCAGTCACCTGGTCACTGTGCCCTGCAGGTTACAACTTTCATACCAAGGTTCAACTCGAGTGAGAAACGCGCCCAAACAGGCTGTAAGTGGCAGACACGGTGACCAGGTGACTGGTGTACGCCTAAGCACGTGACTGCTTATTCAACCATGTTCGATTGGGAATAAGGGCCTAACGCTGCATCGCAACCTTCTCAGACCAAAACCTGTCGACTCATTGTCCAAACGACTACGACATATGGGTCAATCGCGGTCATCCGTGCTTATAGGAACGAAATGGCACTTTTCGTGACATTTTGCATACAAATCTCCATCTAGTAGAGTGCAGTCACCCAGTTTCGGTAGAAGTGGCTAATTCGATTGGGAATAAAGGAGGAAGGGAGCGTCTCAGCTTCCTCAGATCAATCATGACCATTCGACTCAGCACCCCGAAGACTACAACTGGTGAAAATTTGATTTAAGGCTATTCTTCCCCTTTAAGACTTGGCATTCAGTACGTCTTCCAATCCCATTATTGCGTGCAATCTTCCGGAATCGGAAGTGATGGCATATTTGTGATGTTCCTGTCAGTCAAACATACATGTAGACAGGGATGTTGACACTAAGTAAGCAGTGCACTTGTAGTTGGATACCTTGTCAGCGCCGTATCACCCTCTCCAGAGACTGCATGTATGATTCTCAGAACATGTAGTTCCTGGTACAGTACTGTTTTTAGTCTAAGAGCCCAGTGACAAAAAATGTTCACCAACTGAACAGCCTGTGTAATCAGCCAATTTGCACTCAAGGAGTATTGCTGCCAAGCGTTGGCGCAAACATATCACCATTTCCGATTCCATAAGTGTATAAGTGTGATTGCAAATAAGGGACAACTAGAGAACTTCACGCCAATCAAAACGAGACCATTCAAATCCATGGTACTGCCAGCCCTCAAAGTTTTCAACACAATGCTTGCTGGTTAATATTGGGAGAGGTCAATTTCACGACTCGGTATGTGGAGAGCTGTCCACGCAGAATGCATTGTTATGCATACACTTCTGTAGCTGTGTTATAGCTAGCCTTTTTGGATCCACAAGAATTGTTGGTGTTGCGATGTATATGTGTAGGACTATAATATGTGTGTGTGTGTGTGTGTGTGTGTGAGAGAGAGAGAGAGAGAGAATGTGTGTGGATGTGTGTGTGTGTGTGTGTGTGTGTGTGTGTGTGTGTGTGTGTGTGTGTGTGTGTGTGTGTGTGTGTGTGTGTGTGTGTGTGTGTGTGTGTGTGTGTGTGTGTGTGTGGTGCAATCCCAGCGATCGTAGTAATACGTGAAACTCAGATTTGTGACAAACCTTCCAATCTCTCTTGTAATACAGAAATACCTATATTCTGCCTGTGACTACTCACAGAGAAAGAGTGGTCGCAACTGTACATTCCGCATGTAACTGTTCGCATGGAATTATAGTGGTCACAGCTGTATTCTGTGACCGCTCATAGGGAATTATAGTTTCCACAACAAATCCTGCAGTACGAAGCAGTCACGAACTGTGTACTTTACACATGTACATGTATGGTGATTTGTGACTGGTCATGGGGCATTGTGACTGGTAAACTAATTTGTGACTGGTCATGGGGGGTTTGTGACTGTTTGACTGGTCACGGGGACCGTGATTGGTCATGGGGCCTTGACTGGTCACTGAGTCCTACATATGTATTAGTGGTGATTTCGTTCACCTGATTTGTTTACACTGCCTGTGCTGCAGTCTCTAAGCAGCTTGCGGTATCAATCACGAGTGTTGAGTAAGGCTCTTCTCTGACTTCTGTCCTCCCCGGTGCTCAGCGGCGAATGGCCAGCAAATACGGTGTGACTCTCGTACCCAGCTTGGTATTCATTGATGGATACAATGGTGACGTTGTCTATCCGAATGGCAGACAGCTGGTGGAGAGCGATCCGCTCGCAAAGCGACTCACCTGGAGGCCCCCGGACATCAGAGATCTGTTCATCAAAGGTCATTATCTTGAGGCGCCGGTAATACCACCGGAGAACCCCGAAGAGAAAGTCACGTATGACATGGTTGTCGGCGAGTGTCTCTTAGGCAAGCATATCCTGCTCTACTTCGGATCTTCTAAGGTAGTACTATACTTTTCTTCAGAACACATTTGCTGCAACAGTGTACTAAGCACACACGTTAGTGCAAGACCGTACAAGATGTATGCTTGCATTCTATGGACATTTTCTAGGCATCTGTATATTTTTCCACATTAAATTGCGTTTGGATAAGAAGTGCCTTGTATGTTTTGCATTATGTTCTGCCCTCCCTCCCTCCCTCCCATAGGGTGAATTTTACCAGACACCCACTGGACGTACTGCTTACAACAATGCTGTTCGATAAAATACGGTCAAGATAGTCGCGGCCACGCTGGGCGCTGTGCAGCCCTAGAGCTGTGAACAATGGCATGTGACCTGAAACCAAGATTACATAACCCCCAGAGTGTGCCACGCCTGATCCAGCTCTGCATAGGGTCCTGGTCGAGCGTAATCGGATCTTTGCGTCATAATACCGTACACATCTGAGGGGAACCCGGGGAGTCGCGGGGACTCTCGGATCAAAAATAACGGTGCCCTGCCTCGAGACCGGCCTTGTGCTGGTGTGGAGTGTACGCATGACATCAGAAGATCCAATTTCGCTCGACCACGACCCTATGCGGAGCTGGGTCAGGTGTTGCACACTCTGGGGGGGGGGGGGGGGTATGTACTCTTGCTGACACAGGGCGAAAACTTGACTCATGCGATCGGATTTCATTGAGTAGCATTGAAGTAGTTTCTACAGGGATCATTATAGCATCCGATTGTGTTCCTATGGGCATGGCACACAGGAACTTATGATCTGATGTGTATCTTATCTTTGTTCCCTGATTTTTACTTTCAACTGATCTAGAGCCATTTGTGCCAAGACTTTGAGAAGCTGCTACAGAAGACGGAGAAGCGCATGAAGGAGAGGAACGAAAAATTTGCTATTGTCTACGTCAACGCCGACCGGAATCCGGGTGACTTTCAGAATAACTTCTACAACTGCTTGTGGCTTGCGGTTCCTCACGACGACGATCGCAGGGAGTTCTTTGCTAACTATTATCACATCCGATGTAAGTTTGTCATTGCTAGTATGCACAGTGAGGTCAGTAGGTGAAACACGCCCACCTATTCTAAACAGTGTCAGAATTGATCGAGGGCCACCTATATCTTTCTAAGTTGGAAGAACCGCAACAGAAAATACTTTCTGAGTGAACTAGCGCACGAAGTACACAGGCCACTGACACGTCTAACAAGTCCGATGAGTCCTTTCACACCGTTACTCTTTAAATCCGGAACTTTGGTGATACAAACATGAGCAAAAAAGTGGTCAAACCAGTGGCAACGTGACCAATTTTATTTTTAATGGTGCAAAAGGTCACATTTGACTTGCTAGTGACACATGTTTTTTGTGTGCTATTTTTTATTCCGTCAACTTTGAAGTAGCATTTGATCATTGATTTTTTCCAAATTTAGCTCTCTTGCTGAATGGGTGCTACAGATGTCTGTGTGTCTGCGCATCTGTTTATCTGCCTCTCCCTCTCTCTTTCCCTCTCTCTTTCCCTATCTCTTTCCCTCTCTCTTTCTCTCTCTCTCTCTCTCTCCTTTTTTCTCTTCAGGCATTCCACGTTTAGTTGTCCTGGGTTTAGATTTGAGGATAATAACAACAGAGGGTGTGTCATGCATCAACCACGATCCACTCGCAGATGTAAGCATTCAAGTCACATTGATAGTAGAAGGAGAATTTTAGTGAAAAAGGCGAAGTACAAAATGTTACGAGCTATGACTAACTGTCCACCAACGCAACCAGATATTATACAGTTAGCGAGTGCGACAAAAGGAGAAGGAGAATTGCTTTTGATTTATTGATGTACTATTCCTGGCACCATGCATGCAGCGGCTGTCTGATCCGCCTTCCCGATGGCATTTTTTTCCTTCTTCACAAGACCAGTCAGGAGTGGAACCCTGCAGTTCTGCAGCAAGAAACCGGAGCAAAGCATTCACTTTATATACTAGATGATTATCAAGATAATGTGAAGAAGAGGTTGGTGCGACTATCAAGATAGTTCAAGATAGTTGAGTGCCTTCTTCTTCTTGCTGCTGAAACCTCCCTCAAAACGACAATGTTCTTTCCCATCCTTAGGATTTTCCATGGCAAGAAGAGCCCGTTATGGAGCTGACAGAGCGCTATGAACAGGCCATCAACACTAAGCAATGTGTCATCTGCTTCACTGGTATTGTGTGCTGTGCTGTATGCTTCGTAAATGCGTGCATGTCATTATGGATTTGGTAATTGGAGGCTTGCCATCCATAGTTGATCTTCATTGTCAACTGTAGTGGCTGCTTTAGCTTCTTTTGGTTTTTCTTCAGCGTACATAATTATCATGGTTCAATGGAAACACTAACGATCTTTGCAGATAGTAACATAATATACCCTGTATGCTGGAAAATTGTGCCCTCCTCCTCCATCACAGTCCTGGCGACGTCCCGGTCAGAACTCCTCCGCCAATTGGGAGAGTGAAGTCAGTCTCAAAGGATTAAAATCTGCCATTGACTGTATGAGCAGACCAGGGTTATTGTTTTCACGTTTTTTTCTTCCTTTTCCAGACGGAAGTTCGCAACAAAGAGCAATCGCAATGAAGTTGTTATCTGAGACAGCAGAGCTGATATTCATGGGAGACGTGCTGTTGGATGAGGATTGGGATGTCCAGTTTCTGTACACGTATGTTCTCAGATCAATGTCCACTGCATTAGTTCAACACCTAACCATAGGGCTTGCGAGCAATGACATCTCAAGTCAAAATCCAATTCGGTAAAATTCCGCGCATCTCGGGAACCCATCCGGTATCATTCGGTCTCATTACTTACAGCTAGCACTTGTTCCAGTGCCGAGAAGGGTGGCTCGGAGTCTCAATGAAACGCTAACAGTTCTACTTCGACCAGCACAGTTGAACCTACGAGTACCGACTGTGGACCAAGGGAAAACTCTCTTTCTCGCGCACCCCGACTATTTCGGAAAGGTCGAACAGTCACACTAGCCTGTTTCCACAGGCCAACAAACAATGAAACCAGTTCACAGCATACATTCTCAGGAAGTATAAGAATACACGTATGTACCAGAAACATGAGCTGAGGTAGAGAGTGAGAGCGTGGGAACAAATGTTCTGCAAGTTGCAAGCTCGAAACTCAAAACTGCAATGACCATGCAAGAGACAATGAACGGGATCTTGAAGTGCCTGCGTGACTCGCGCATGCGTGCAAATTTGGCCAGCTCGCTGGGCTGGGGGCTAACTTGCTTTGGCATGCTAACGCTCGTACATGTATATCGACTTCAACCTGCCCATATCCAATCTGCCCATAGCGAAGCACAGGATGCGGAGGTTGGCTCCTCGTGTCGCACAGAGGTGTGATTTGTCTGTACTAAGAGTGAGTCCCTGACCAGGAGAGCCCAATCAAATCACTTTCGGTGGATGTGGTATTAAGTTACGCTGTGAAGGAAAACCACCCAAACGTGTTTGGATCCATACAAAAACTGCATCGAAGGGGATTGAAAATCAGCGTTTTCATGACTCCGGAATGGCTGTGACGTAGCACTTTCAATCCCTATTAGGTGACCCATATACATATGCTGTAGCATATACAATAAGGGTGATGACTGTATTTCCTTTTATCTTGATTCAAATGCTTACTATAAATAGCCCGCAAGAGGTAAATATCCACAGATCTGCTATAACCCGAAGTGTGAGGCTATTTTCAAGTTTGGCCCAATGTTGTGACAACTTGTCAACATTATGTGATGGCGGTGGGTTGAGGATCAAATCTATTTTCCTCCAAGACAAACAGATCTCTTTTTTTAAAGCTACCTCAATAGGCCCTGATCGAAACTCTGATCACTTGAATGTGACAAACTTGATACCTTTTAACGCATGGTTGAAAATTACATTACCTCATACCGTCTTGATGTACGGGTAATACATGAATAAAGTACTGCTTTTTTGTCTATTGTTCTTAACTGGAGCATCACTTTTTGCACGAAAGTATTCTGCCTGTTTTGTCCTGACTAGCGTGCATTCCCAGTATGCTTGTGCGTAATAGCAACCAGCCTCTGAGATAACACTACTTATGTGTCTATTTCTGCGTGTGCTCACAGCGGAACGAATGTGGAAATCCGCAACCGCCTGCAGAAAGTGATAGGCATGAGGCGTGCTACAGCATATCCGTATATTGTCGTCCTCGACTTGGCTTGTCAAAGGCTCTGGGCATACGATGACGTTATGACAAGTGAACAGGTCCATAGGTATCTCAAGCAGGTTTTCGAGGGAACGATTGCCTCGAAAACCTTTGCCGCGTGGAGACGTTGAAAAGGACAGTGAGTCTGCCAATCCGTGCAGCAAGTGTGACGGAGCACTAACTGATTTTTCTCCATGGGTACGTGTGCATTTCTGCGCATATTTGTTTGGTCAGATTCCGGGTGGGACAGCTTGACGATACAAATTGTGCTGTAACATAACTTTTGAATGTCTTCGTCTCCCCAACTATCAGCCAATCTAATGAAATTTGTATCTGAGAAATGCCCGCAACGGTATCATGGCAGTTCAGTTGAGTGATTAAAATCATAGCCCCCCCCCCCCAATCTGGGGACCACAATGCTTCGACATAGAATGACTGTGTAGAGGTTTGGATTACACGACCAGAGAGCCAGAAGCCATGTTATGCATAATGGATACCTGAAGCATGTTATGCATAATGGATACTTGAAGCCAGGTTATGCATAATGGATACCTGAAGCCAGGTTATGCATAATGGATACCTGAAGCCAGGTTATGCATAATGGATACCTGAAGCCAGGTTATGCATAATGGATACCTGAAGCCAGGTTTTGCATAATGGATACCTGAAGCCAGGTTATGCATAATGGATACCTGAAGCCAGGTTATGCATAATGGATACCTGAAGCCAGGCTATGCGTAATGGATACCTTGTGTACGGTGCCAGTGTGGAGAGCATGAACTGCTGGAGTTTACAATAGCAATCCATTCTGAAAAAAGAACGATAACATTAATTTCTAAGACAGTTCATGCTGCTGGGCAACATGTACAGTCCTATCAGCTCGTGAAGTATGCGGCGAGAATTATTATTACCCTAGTTCATGTCAAAAACAGTCTCTGTCGCAATTCTAGTGCGCCCAGCTTTGGTGCGCTCCTTCTATTCCTGCGCTTCCTTCCATCATGCGCTTCTAGTCACGAGTGGACTTGCTTTTTGGAGAGTTTCCTCCACTTTCCCTTTATCATCAATGTATTGTCCAATGCCAATGCAGCAAAATTCAATGCACACTTGTGGAATATCAAGCAGCTAAAGCCATGTGTTTGTGTGGCTATGCCTGGGATGCTGCGAAGAGAAGACACATTTGTATTCTTGCTGCATGTTCATTCATGTTGAGATTGACAGCAGTCTGTGAGTTTTTCACCTGTGCATCTGCTTATAGCAACATAAATGTGTGTTGAAATTCAGTGTTTGGCCTGATTTCATGCTTTGTCATGTCATTCATTTTCCTAGGCACGATTTCGCCCAACATGTCTATGATGACTGGTGCTGTCTCATTGTCCACTGACTCTTTCCATCCAGCTCCAAGGAAATATGCCATGCCCAAGGCTTGCGCGCATGCATGGACATCTGATGGCAGTGATGCCTTGGGTAAAAACCACCAAGTCTGGCGAGTCCATATTTATCCATGCAGCGCGAATACCAGGATGTCCTCTTGTGCCATGCAATGCCAGGCGTGCATCATACGCGTCCGATATGACATCTCACACCTCGGCCAAACGCACATTACTGTCATCAGTAGACCTACTAGTACTACTAGAATATTACTAGTAGTAGTCTAGTACTACTAGAATATTACTAGTAGTAGTAGATCTACTCACAAACGTTCGCGGAGATCATAATTTTTCGTTCCTATTCATCGCCTAACGTTATAACATAGCTGTCAAGAGGAAAAAAGTTAGTCGAATGAGCTGTCTGTTGCCTGTTGCAGCGGCTCGACCCATTCTATCCGGTAGACTATTTTGGAACGGTCCTCATCTTTCTCTTGAACTCACGCTGCCGTAAGTCGTTTGAAAGCAGCACACGAAAGGGAAACGACGAAGCTTTCAAGAGACGAGAAATTCCTCGTCTTGCAGCTTGTGCTCTTCGAAACCCAGCGGTATCTTTCCATTCCTTGGCTGATGACTTGTTTGGGGAGCGAGGTTGCTTACAGAAACTGCTAGCCATTTCAAGTCTGGGTGCGTTGACCTTGGCCGGATATTTTCATTGAGCGTGCGACAACTATGCCACTGCGGAGGAACAGTACCGGGTCTGCGGGAACACTTTCTCGTCGAAAAGAATTTCTCTTTCCAGGATTCATTCTTCTGCTAGGTGAGTGACGACATTTTTGTGTTACAGTTGTGGCCAATGGCAATGGCTGGGCGGAATCGTATCGTCTTCGGCTAGAGCGCAGCAGTTTTTCGTGTAGGCTGTGGTACACCAGGACTGGACCGCAGTGTGCTCGAGTTACCCGGAGCTGCGACTGATTCCGCCTGTCATTGGCAACTGCTGAATTCCGTCCTCCAGCATTTTGTCGAATTGTGTGTCCTTAGAAGCATGTTAGTTGTCGCCTTCACATGAGGGATCAGTTGTTACCTAGCCTTCTGTGGATCAGAACAAAGTCTATCCTGGACAACAGAATACCTGAACAGAACATGTTAGTCACAGAACTCCCGAACAGAATAATTCTGTTGTCTATCCTAGACTAGAGAATACACGAGCACGTACTATGGCAGGAAGCAGTTTTCAATTGGTCCGGCCGTACCATAGTCTTTCATACAGTTTGTGTATAACATTGCGGGGACACATACCCTCATCGGCAGTAAACATGCGTTTGTAGCCACAACGTTGGTCCGGTGTTAACCTGACCAACCGGACCGGTTCCGGCTGGCCTGTATGATAAGGACTCTTGTGGGCCGCTTGTGTTTCTTGCCATCTGAACAGCACTTGCAGGTGTTTGCGATGCCAGCCTGGACCAAAGAACAACATGCACTGGAGCTACGATAGCCGACTCTCAGTTCAAAACCTCTCTTCCCCAGCACACTGTGCTGAAGAATAGGTATTCGGGCTGCCAGGTGGTGCTGAATAATCTCATCATTGAGAATGTGGAGTACGACGACATGGATTACTCGTTCTTGAACACCATCGAAGAGGTGAGCCATAGTTTCATTGTGTTTAGAACAGGCCAGAGTATAGACATAGACCCATTTTTTTCAATGTATTGAATTGCGTAGGAGGAAGCACTCGTCTTAGAGGTAGAGAACAATAAAGCTTGACTTTACGGATGAAGAATGAGTGGAGATGGACGAAGTGATATCCGTATGAAAGTACCGGGGTTCAAGATGCGTACTGTGAACGTCTCGATCTTATGTGTCGACTGTGCCTAGGTACACGGGTTTGTTTGGGTGTTCGACTACAAAAGACCAATTCTGCCACTTCAAGGCCTCAAGCTCATACGGGGACGAGAGCTCTACCAGGGACAGTGGGCGTTTCACATTGGTACAGCCAACAATCTGGTCACCATTGAGGCACTGTCGCTGAAGGAGATCTCGGCTGGCGCGGTCAACTTCAACGCTGCTAGTCTGCCTTCGCTGTGTTACGTGGATACGATCGACTGGAGGGATTTGCTCAACACCAAGGCTCAGTACAGCTCGTCTCAAATTGATAGCAGCACAAGAGTGGCTAGATGTAAGTTTGACATATCAGCATATTCTATAGTGATTGCCTGTATAGTGTGAACTAATCAGTGAACTATTGTTTGAGTGGATTTTCAAGCTGTTCCTATTACATTTTCTCCTCGTCTACAGGTTCGAAATCACATAATTGTTCAGACCAATGCCAAAATGGCTGCTGGGACAACAAGGCCACTAGCTGTTTCATTCGTAAGTATATTCTGAATACAGAATAACTTCTGCATGGAAAAGCTGGACTGTATTTCTATGAAATCAATGGATTTCACTTGTGCTCTATTGTTGACAGAGCATTGTCTGCGTGAGATAGCCCTATAACTTGCCATTGCTCAGCAATACCCACACTCACGGTACATGTGTGTGCTGTGTTTTGCTTGTTCAGCCTCGCGCACCAGTTGCAGTCCGCACTGTGGCCACCGTTGCTTTGGAAACAGCACTGCGGAGTGTTGCCATGACGAATGTGCATCGGGATGCACCGGTAACAAAGACACTGAGTGTGTAGTAAGTATACCCCTATAACGGGATGCTCCACCTATTCATCTCTCTCACTCTATGTTATGATGATCCTCAGTTACTTTCCTGTTCGACCCTTTTTGAAGTTGTACATTGTACTGTTGAGTCATAGGAACAAAAATAGATAAAAACAAAACAGTCCCTCTCCTCGCTGCTGTTCCAGGACAATATAGCTGTCCCTGTGCCCATTTTGTCATTGAGTGTATCCTGGCGACTTACAGCCTGGGAATTCCATAGCATGGCATTGCTTTGCTTTCATTGGGTAGTATCTTCACAGTTGGCCGTGCCTTGGTGTTGTGCTGCTTTCCTGGTGCGTAGGCGTGCAGGCACTACGCCAACAACGGGACGTGCGTATCCGCATGTCCACCGCTGACTGTCTACGACCCAGCCACGTATAGGCAGGCTCCGAATCCCAATGTTAAGTATGTACTGGACGGCACAGTGTGTGTGCCCAGCTGTCCAGGTAAGCCATCGTGGATGATCATTTCCAATTGTAATACTCACCGTAGTGTCTTGTATTAAAGCCTATCTCATGTACAAGCCTGTTTTGAATGGAAGCCTGATTTTCAAGATACACTGTCGGCACATAAACCTGGTTGTAGTGTTGACATACATAGAAATCCTGCCTTGTATAGAAGCCTGTCTCATAATTATAGAAGCCTGCAAAATTTCCCCTAGAAAGTCACAAAAGGCACGGCTTTTATACACGACTTTACGGTATTTGAGAGGTTTTCTTTTCCAACCGTGATCCTCCACCCGTCACCACCAGAATGCACTCTTACCCGAACCAATGCATGCAGCGTAAACACACCAGCACCGGCACCAAGGACACCAGGTGGTGACGAGTGGAGGATGTAGTGAAGTGATAACGTTTCATGGCCGAACGCTCTCTCACGCTATCTTGCTGAGAGGTTTTCTTGGAGACAAAAAAAAAGCAGTCAAGAAAAGAACAAGCTTCAGACTCCTCATTACAAACGTTTTCAGAAACTGTTCCACAGGTGTTAATGCCCGCGAATGTGATCTTAAGTATATGAATACATTGAGGTGAGTCAGATGAAATTGTTTTCTTCCCTCTCCCGGTCTCCACCCCATAAAACCAATAGTTTGCTAGCCCAGCCTCAAAGCAAGCTGTGTTTCGAATATCTCTTCCAGATTTATTGAGCCAAATGTTCCAATGGGCTAGATGCTATTATTGGATTATCGTAAAGTCGCGGATAAAAGCCGGGTTTGCATACAAGCACATCGCGGATAGAAGCCTGAAAATCAAACGGGTCAAATGCATTATAAGCCTGTCGCGCGTAGAAGCCTGGCTTCTATGCAAGCGCGGATCGGGTAGGTCAATAGTGCATGCACTATGTGCAGTGCATAGTAAAACTGCCGCCATACCGGTAGTCAGTGGTAGACCTACGCGTGTCGCGCGTAGAAGCCTGGCTTCTATGCAAGCCCGGATCGGCCGATGTGCATACAAGCCTAGCAAAAATATCAGTGGTGCATATAAGCATGGTTTGCATACAAGCCTGGTTTGCATTGAAGCCTGATGTAGAAAGCGGCTTATGTGCTTATAAGCCCGGCTTTTATCCGCGACTTTACGGTATGCCCCCCCCCCCCACCCACCCACCCACACACTGCAATGTCTGAGTTCAGAAACCTTGTGGACTGTGACACATTTAGGGCCCATGACCTCAGTGGCGGATCCAGGATTTGGCCGAAGAGGGGGCCCAAGGTACCCCCCCCCCCCCAAACAAAACAACAACGACAAAGTCCTGAAGTTGTGAAGAGCTGCTGTATTCCATTCTCACGACATTTTCAAACTGGACTGGAAGTGTTGTCAAGCTGTGCTGTAACTCAGGCATTAGGGCGACACTACTCTACTACTAGCAGGTATGCAGGTATGTTACAAAGTTACCACAAATATACATATAATATTCCATCGCTGGAACAGTGCTGCTCTCAGTGGGCTTGGCGTGCGAAACCGGAGATCCAGGCAGAGACCTGTCACTGGAGGAATGACTTGAAATGCACTTCACATTCAGGAGCAGGTTCGGGTAATGTCGCAAGTGCAGGAACATTTCCACTCGGCAGCGGCTGCGACGGACCTTTGGACGGCTCTTCAACGCGAGCTCTCTTATCTACCGGTTCACTGAAGAACGACCTGATGTCAGACCCTTTCCTCTTTATCGCATATCTGAAGGTAACCCGTTGGCTACAAGCGAAGTAGAGAGAGAGCGTTTAGTTTCTGACAAGTGAAAAAGAAAAAGGAAGGACGAAGCCGACAGCACCGTGAACCGTACAGGACTTCAGCCCAACGCGATCGCTGCACTGCGCTAGCTGCACTTTGTACCAGGCCCTGCATTTTTGGCACGTTTTTCACATGTTTGAAGTGCGGCCGTGTCCTCAGGCCACAGTGCGTACAGTAGTTGTACACAGCGCGCTGACTAGTGAGTGGCACCGGACGGATAAATACCCAGCACGCGTGACCCACTTGACACGCCAAGTCATTTCGAGCGCTCATTCTACAGACTACAGTCTACTGTAATCCTAGACCAAGGTCGAAATTTTCAAAGGAGGGGCAGGCCCCCCCCCCCCGGATCCACCACTGCGACCTATAGCAGCTGATGTTACTTCTGCTGCTGCAGCTGGTACTACAGAGATTCCTGTGCTCAGAGTCTATCTTCTCTTGCCTGACTTCAGATAACCGCTTCACTGATGGTCATCGCTGTGTCCAGTCCTGTGGCAGTGGCAAGATTGTCAATGGCAGTGACTGCCTCACCTGTGATGGTATATGCCCAAAGAGTAAGTGAATACCTGGTGTCCCACTGGCCAAGATTATCGTTTAGGTCAGACCTAAGAGTCTCCAAGTGTTAAAATACTGACACCTAGCCAGAAGTTGCAACAGCTCACGAAACACGGGGGTAGAAATTCACTTTTCTTATTATATGAGTGTCAATGCCTAAGAATAATTGAAGACCGGATTGTGCTAAAGCTGCACCGTATCGCCAACATACACATGAAACAACAGCGAGACAAATGCCTAGCTGAACTGCACAAAGAATGGCTTGTATTACACCGCTGCAAGAGATCGGGATTGAGAACCCCTTCGAAACCAGCGGCAGCGCAAGTCTTCGACGCTAGAGTGCCATGCCTGCAGCCGAGCGGGCTATGAATGAAGAGTCCTTCTTGGCTAAACCAATCACTAACAATGCAAAAGCCGGACACCGTATTATAGTGAAAGCATAGCCGGCTCCACAAACTCAATGGTCTGTAAACTTTCGATTGCACACAGAGCAATTATATTTCACTCAAACTTCGTTGTATACTTTTACTCGTACTTCGTTGCATCTGTATTTTTGCATGCAGTTTGGCATCTGTATTTTTGCATGCAGTTTGGCATCTGTATTTTTGCATGCAGTTTGGCATCTGTATTTTTGCATGCAGTTTGGACATGTTGGATAATCTAAAGGTTGTGAAGCTCTTAAAACAAGATTTGCTGGTTGCCAGTCAAAAATCTGCTGTTTTCTTCGTGCGCAGCTTGCAATGGGTCTGGTTCACTGCCAAAGAATGCATTTGGGCAGGTTGTCGATTTCGAAACCAATGCAACACTTGAGAGGTTTCGCGACTGCACGCATATCAAGGGATACCTGAAGTTCTCAGCAGTTTCATGGTAAGTCCTCAACTTTAAGTCCGAGTGTGCCCAGCGAATGTAAAAAAATATATCAGACACCGAACACACGGACGAGTTCTGAAAGTAGAGCAGTTCTCGACGGTCTCTTCCGAGTGTATTATGAACATATCATTGAGAGAACAGCCAGCACAACCAGCTGAATACAGTACGGATCGGCTATAGCGTTGATGTTTTATTTTCGTGAAAATATCACTATGTTGAGTCACCTCCACCATTACACTGCGCTCTTAAGCCGACTAGACCCTCCTGCACACAACCATCACCATTGCGAGGACACTTCCGTAGACGATATTGATAAACTCCTTCAGACAGCTGTTTCGCTAATACATAGCTCATCAGTGAAGGTAGATGTTAAAAAATATAGACCAAACTGCTATTATATAGGGGGGGTTCCACATACAAAACTGCCAATGGTGATGGTTGTGTGCAGGAGGGTCTAGTCGGCTAAAGAGCGCAGTGTAATGGTGGAGGTGACTCAACATTTTCTTCAATGGCCGAGAGCTCTGTCGCACGCTGTAATAATAAAATATCACTATAGGCAATATATTACTACAGGCGATATGCATACTTAGGTATGCCTGACACATGCGTGTATGGTGTCATTCGAATTAGTGCAGCATGCAGAAGCGTGCTGTGCATGTGACTGTGCAGTACGCGCAGTGCAGAGCTACTTTCTGCGGAAACAAAAACTTCGTGACTTTTGACATGAGTTTTCAAGGAGTTGCTGTGCTCAACAACTGTGTTCTTTTGGAAGAGAAACACTTAAACACATTCGATCGACATATCAACAATATCTACAGGATCGATTAGTGGGAGTAGAGTCTCAGTCTGGGTCGCCATCGCTCGACTCATCACCGCTGAAACCGTTCCAAGTGCCAGGTCGATCGACGCGTGATGTCGTATTTCATGGAGAGGCTTCTCCACGTCCCTGATCGTCTTCGCTGTTACCTAAATGCCTTCTCCAACATCTCAGCGGAGACCACGGTAGCGCTTCAGCGCTGGTACTTATTGCTGCCTCTGCTCTCGCTCGATGATGCCCCGGAACAACAAGCACAGCCAGCGCCAAACAGTTCGAATTATTTCCTCCGAGGGATATCATAGTCGTACCAGCGCTTCCTAACTGCCGCGATCAGATCTCGCCATGTACGATGTATAATTTGTTATGATCATCACTATAGCCGATGAAAAATGTATGCAATAAAATCATTTTGACAAAGAAATCGTATCATTATAGCCGATATATTACTATAGCCGATTATTACTATAGCCGATCCGATATGTATAGAAAGGGGTGGTTTACGAAAATGAATTTGAGAATACGATCACTATAAGAGGTATGGTACTACAGTCAGACCTCGCTTATCCGGTCCTCGTTTATCCGGATCCCTTGCCATCCGCACGAAAATCGCTGGTTACCGATGTGCAGCATATGTTATGCATACAACATAACCGGACCTCGCGATCCGCATACCGGTGCATGATTTTGTGTACAAACTGGTTAAAATGTGCACAAAAAGCTTCGTTGTATCCGGTTGCATGTGGCTTGCAGAAGCTAGTATCAGGGAGTTGTACAAGCAAATGAGGTCCTTGACCTGCTGGATGCATGCGGATAGCACTCAGTTGCATGCACTTGCCATTTTTCTCGCTTGTTTTACATACTGGGCACGCTAGTCGTACTGCATAGGACCTGTCTACAGACCTGTCTACAAGTATGTACGATGCCACTGCTTTTGACATGCCACATGCATATAAAGTATGTGTGTTCAGTTATCCGGTTCCCTCGCCTATCCGGATATTTTTGTGGAAAACAGATGTGTGCGGTTCAGCGAGGTCTGACTGTATAGCCGACAACCCTATAGCCGATCCGCACTATACTATTATGTACCAATGGACCCAAGAAGAGAGAAAGAGAGGGAGAGTGTGTGCGTGTGGGTGAGAGAGAGAGTGTGTGTGTATGTGGGTAAGAGTGAGAGTGAGAGTAAGAGTAAGAGTAAGAGAGAGAGAGAGAGAGAGAGAGAGAGAGAGAGAGAGAGAGAGAGAGAGAGAGAGAGAGAGAGAGAGAGAGAGAGAGAGAGAGAGAGAGAGAGAGAGAGAGAATGAGAGAGAGAGAGAGAGCCAGTATCATTTTAGCACCCCGTGGCTGTGCGCAATTTCCTGTCTCCAAATGTGTAATTTGAGTAAGGAAGGTTGCATCAAAATGCAAGTCTTCTTTGTGTTAACTTTCCTTGCGTTGCCAGGTTTACAATCAAAGAACCAGAACAACTGCAGGTCTTGAAGGATGTGAAGACTATCGATCAATATATTTTCATGTCACCAGGTGGTAGAGGCAGCGTGAACTACACAACTCTGGACTTCCTGGACAAGCTAGAAGCTATTCGAGGAACTGCCCTGTATGGTTCGATTTATGCAGTGTATCTCGCCAACACTCCCCTGCTCTCTCTCAATCTCAGATCCCTGACGCATATCGGTGGAAGCGTGGTAATACAAAGCAACAGTGACATATGCTATGCGTCGACGATCAACAGCACTTTTCTGCTAAAGTCGGAGGTTAAAAAAAGTTGGATTGTACGCTGGAACAAGAATGTGACTGTTTGTGGTAAGAGCTCAATCTAAGATACTCTCTACGATCAATTTTTCCTTGTAATAAATTCTGCTCGAAGGCAGTTCCTCTGGTCATTTTTTTCTTGATTGCTCTATTGCTGAAAATGGAGCGGCACATATTCCGTACGTTTATGGCATCATAGTCTCTGGGTGGAGGTCTTCAGTATCTACGTTATCAGAGTTATCATAGCATTGGGTACGTTGACATACATGTAGTTACGAAACAAAGAAATTTGTTTCTTTGCCGCCATGTTATTTTGCCATAAACACCTCTGCACTGGAGTGTTCACATTCATTCTCGAAAGCATTGATGTTTCACCAGTACCTGTCGAATCAGTGTCCAGCTGATTGGTGTGTTGCATGTTTTTTGGCCTGCTCAGAAATTGAAGGTCACTTATGTGATCCAGTGTGTGACCCAGTGGCTGGCTGCTGGGGTTCCGGTCCCACACAATGTATCCGCTGTCTACACAAGAAAGTGGGAAACAAGTGCATTGATCAAGCCTCCTGTCCAAGGTATGGAAACCAGAGTTTAAATCATGCTTTTAACGTTTCTACCGCATCCAAGGTGCATCGCATGGTGAAAAACTGAAAACGAATGCCTCACGAGTGCTCCTTCCACGGAGAGCTGTATTTAAGTATAAATGAGCTGCATTGAAGCATAGGTGTCATGCATTCACACTTTACCCTTTATGTACCAGTCATCTAATGTGTATACAGGGTGGTCGTCATCAAAGATACATAATACAACCATTGTATGAAATCTAAAACACATTCTGTGTACTAAATCACCTGGAAAATTCCATTTTGACCAATAATATTGTTCTTCCTTCCTTTTCAGTTTGACATATGATGGAGCTGACGGAGAGTGCTTGTCATGTCATGAAGAATGTGCCCAGGGCTGCACTGGACCAGTAAGTGCATATTCACAACTGTGTGTGTGGATGAGTGTGCGTGTTCATGTTTCACCATATGCACCCAGCACCTTGAGATGTTGATGCTGGCCCGTCAGAGCGTACTGTCTCTGGGAGGTGTTGATCATCATATTGTCTGCACTGGACTATTATATCTCCTCTGCTTGCCTTCATATATCTGCGCTTTTTTTCTATTTTCCTTCTGTTGTCCGATGATTGGTTTTTGCCATGAAACTCTGAGTAACAATAAAACAGCCCTATTTTACTTCCTTTTGTGTACCTCTTGCGAATCCACAACTGTCTGTATCATTTAGTTGACTTTTGGATTCTTGTACTGAGCCATTATGAGATATAGAGAGGAGATTGCGGCCAGTTTGGCGCCTGGGTGGCACGATTTCTGACTGTACATAATCGAGGTACAGTTGTGGACAGTTACTCATTCCTTATGCCCGACTGTCCCTTCTCCGCTCCCTATCTCTGTAACGTTTCTGAAATATTGATATCTGGACTGCCTCAGCCACCAGCACTTGAATCATGATAACATGCCTCTGCTGTGGAATGCATTTAAAATTATGTGCGGCGGATAGTGTACAATAAACGCAACTGTGGACAAAAAAGCTTGAATTCACGAATCTGATTCTCTTCATCAACTTCCTACATGTATGTATTTCAGGGTTGAAAAGAGAGTAGACTTCTTCTTTTTTCTGATGCGTTTATGTCCCCGTGACGCCGAGACCTCAGGTCGGCTGATGGCAAAAAGCCTCACCATCACTATGCTCCCAGTATGCAATTTTTCGTCTTTGCCTGTGAGCTGTGATCGTTGTTGAGTGAGCGAGACATAGAGATTTAATGAATAACTTGGTTCCTTTCTTCTCCCCTGTGATCATATCCAGGGATCTGAAGAATGTTCAGCTTGCAAGAACTACAAAGATGGGCCGTACTGTGTGGGTGTGTGTCCCGGTGCTAAGTTTCCAGACAGCAGTGGCACCTGTACAAGCTGCAGTCCAGTGTGTAAGGGTGGTTGCACTGGAGGATCAACATCACTCGGCACTGGCGGATGCAACCAGTGCTACCTGGGCGAAATGGATGAGAACGGCGTTGCCGAGGTACGTTTATGAATTCATAATATGCCTTCTTGACTATAATGAAACATATCCGGAGGCGTATATCGTGCAAAGGAGGGAAGTAAGGTGGAATCTTCATCATCAAAAAGCAACCTTAGGACTTAGCTGTCCTGTATTGGGGCTTACCCAAACCACACTACGAGTTTTACCACGGTTTGATAGGAGCTATTGGGACGTACTGGAGAAATGTGTACTGAATGTGGACTGGTGTCCTTTGATGAGAGGTATTCGCTAGGGCAAGTTCCTGCACATTTTAGAAAGGTTAAGATGCACGTTATTTCCGACGCGACCCGTAATTTCACGTCAAATTTGGCGTAAAACTCCAAATTTCAACGTGAGCTGCAGGTCACTCGCGTTGTTTTTCGACGCGCGAGCCAAATAACGCGAGTTGAACTTTCGAGTCACGTCAGAAATAACGTGCACTTTAACCTCTGTACTATAGCCATGCTCTCCTGCACTCCTTAGCCATGCTCTCCTGCACTCCTTAGCCATGCTCTCCTGCACTCCTTAGCCATGCTCTCCTGCACTCCTTAGCCATGCTCTCCTGCACTCCTTAGCCATGCTCTCCTGCACTCCTTAGCCATGCTCTCCTGCACTCCTTAGCCATGCTCTCCTGCACTCTTTAGCCATGCACTCCTGCACTCCTTAGCCATGCTCTCCTGCACTCCTTGGCCATGCTCTCCTGCACTCCTTAGCCATGCTCTCCTGCACTCCTTAGCCATGCTCTCCTGCACTCCTTAGCCATGCTCTCCTGCACTCCTTAGCCATGCTCTCCTGCACTCCTTAGCCATGCTCTCCTGCACTCCTTAGCCATGCTCTCCTGCACTCCTTAGCCATGCTCTCCTGCACTCCTTAGCCATGCTCTCCTGCACTCCTTAGCCATGCTCTCCTGCACTCCTTAGCCATGCTCTCCTGCACTCCTTGGCCATGCTCTCCTGCACTCCTTGGCCATGCTCTCCTGCACTCCTTGGCCATGCTCTCCTGCACTCCTTGGCCATGCTCTCCTGCACTCCTTGGCCATGCTCTCCTGCACTCCTTGGCCATGCTCTCCTGCACTCCTTGGCCATGCTCTCCTGCACTCCTTAGCCATGCTCTCCTGCACTCCTTAGCCATGCTCTCCTGCACTCCTTAGCCATGCTCTCCTGCACTCCTTAGCCATGCTCTCCTGCACTCCTTAGCCATGCTCTCCTGCACTCCTTAGCCATGCTCTCCTGCACTCCTTAGCCATGCTCTCCTGCACTCCTTAGCCATGCTCTCCTGCACTCCTTAGCCATGCTCTCCTGCACTCCTTAGCCATGCTCTCCTGCACTCCTTAGCCAGTACACTAGCATATACTCATGGTGAAGCACAGGAAAATCATGGCTGTAACATTTTCTCGATATTCGCTATTAACTCGGATGGTGAGAAAATTAAATTGTCAAAACTCGTAACATTTTGTCCTCCTTTTTCCACCTCTCTTGCAGTCCATCATATGTATAACCTTACATGCTCACAACGCCCTCCAGGCGGTCTTGCCCGAAAATTTTATTCTTTCTCCGTGCTTTGTGTAGCCCAGGGACCACTCGGAGAGTGTGGTGAGGATGTATGGTTGTAAATGTTTTCAGTTGTACATTTAGAAAATGGTGGGTTCTTTGGACCCTCCCCCCCCCCCCTCCATGGCCCCTGATTTGTGTTGACTGTATATCATGTCTTTGCAGGGCCAGTGCCTGGATCACACAACTGCCATCAATCCAACCGGTGACAACAGCAATGTCTGCGATAAGCGATATCTGTACAGAGAACCGGCCGACGCCGGAACACCTTACGCTGGCAACTGGGTAGGTCACAGTTGGGAAAGAACCAGAAAGGAAGTTTAGAGATCTGCTGAACAGTACTGTTACAGTAGCCCATGCAATTTAGTGTAACTGTTGTTTTCAGATCCGTGCTGTATATCCAATACTGAATACTGTGCAAAACTTTGGCTACTATTGAAGTATTCCTAGGTTGAGGGAATGGACAAGGGAAAAGTCATTGTATTATTGAAATGTTCAAAAATTCAGGGACTCTTTTAGTACCATTCGGTGAGCGTGAGCCAAATTGTGGAATAGGCTGTTGTGTTAGACTTACAACTACAACAAGGCCATGTTGAGACTTCACTATCCCTTCTGTCATTTTTACTGAATGTTGGATGTTTGTGCATTGTGTTTGCTCAGTTTTGCAGAAGTTGCAGTGGTAGTGAGCAAAGCGATATTCTAACTTGCCTGAACTGTACATCGGGCACCTACCAGTCGGGAGAAGATCAGGTGCGTTGGTTTTCTGGTGTGTGGATGTGTTTGGTGCGTTATGGGTGCATGAGTAACAAAACATTTTTAGTGCATTTCTTCTAGAGAAAATTTGGTGCAGTGTGTTTGTTTGTTTGAACCAGTATCTGCATGACTATAACAACAAAATCCTAGGTCAATCTGAGACCACTCCTGCACTTGAAGAGTGCATAAAGGACAGTGTCGGTACAACTGAATTCATTATGACTTGGATGCACGTGAAAGTAACCGAGATAGTCAGATGCTCTAAAGGATCCCCATACTACAAATGGCTAGCCTCTGTGCAGTGCTGTGATGTTACAATGTGCTACCGTGTGTTTTGTTTACCTGCAGTGTCTGCCATGTCATGCTGAGTGTGCCAGCTGGTGCACAGGTCCAGGCAATAGCCAGTGCGGTGGCGGCTGCAAGAATATCTTGCACAATGGCCAGTGCGTTTCCACGTGCCCGGAGAGCACGTACGCATCAAACAAGCTATGCCATACTTGTCATGCCCTGTGTGATCAGTGCAGTGGACCAACACCGAGCGACTGTGCTACATGCAGGTTTCATACACCGCCTGGCACTGAGATCGTGACGTGTACATGTCCCCCGACGGCGTACTTTGATAACGTGACCGATACGTGCAAGGATTGCCATATGGAGTGCCGAGCTTGCCCGGATGCCAGCTGCCCGGCCTGTACCGGGCCCCTGGCCTCGCAGTGCAGCAAGTGCAAGACGTATGTGCAGGACACTGAGTGTGTTGCGTCGTGCAGGGAAGGGTATGCACTGGCAGAGAACACATGTAACCCAGTCACCACCGAAGCACCTGAACCACCTACAACGCACATAACTACTGAAGAACCTGAAGAGCCGGTAGAGCTCACCAGCACTGGTCCTGGCGATCCTAACCTAGAAACGGTTGTTCACCTTCCAACTGATGCCGCTGCTGAGAAGCAAACGTCAGCTGAGTTCAACTGGATACCCCTGGTTGTAGCAGGCTGTGTTCTGGTTATGCTGGTCGCTGCTATTGGATTCATGCTCTACAAGAGACAAGAAATAATGGCAAGAATCCGACCAGCTGCGCCGGATGACAGTGACGACTCCGAGGAAGAAGAAGAAGGCTGTGAGGATGACGTTGAGCTGTTTGGGCGGCGATCACCGAGCACCGGTGGGCGTTCAGTGTCAAGACAACGATCGCCGTCATCTGCCGAGGACCCTGAAGCAGCAGAGAAGCGTAGCAAGCTGTTCCAATCAAGCCCAAGTGCCTCACCGATCAGCGATGCTGTTGCAAACAAGAGTTCGCTGAATGAAACTGGCACTGGAGATAAGGATTCCAATCTCGATGAACAGCTGGGAAACGCTGTTATTACACCACCGGGAGCTATATCGGACACGGAGGGGCTACTTGAACCATCTGAAGACCCTGCCCATTTCTCTGCGGACTGCACGCCAGTTGCCATTCTGAACTCGGGTAATGTTCACAACGATGACGATATTTCAGTGATTCACCTTCCCTTGGTGTCGCCCACTCCCGAGCCACCGGTCCTCCCAGTGGTATCACCGACTTCTGAGCCTACTCCTCTGAATGCAATGCCCACACAAACACCTACTCCTGAGCCTACCCCTCTGAATGCAATGCCCACACAAACACCTACTCCTGAGCCTACCCCTCTGAATGCAATGCCCACACAAACACCTACTCCTGAGCCTGCAGGTTTGAATGCAGCTCCTACACTGACACCTGAACCAAGCCGAGAAAGAAAATCGTCCTGGCGGGAGGTAGTCCCATTCAATACTCAATTTGAGAAGACATCTGGGGACATGGAAGAATCCCCCAGGGACAAAGAAGAAGTGTTCAACCGCTCTACAAAATTGCTGAGTGGAACACCTGAGCCGTTTTCTCTACCCGAGGATGATTGTGAGGTATGAAATGCCACCTGAGAACTTGTATGGCATGGCACCATGTACTAAGACTTATCATGGTACTTACTCAAGGGCAAAATGACTGTATTCTTGCAGTTCCTTGTTCCGTTCTTGCCACCCACCAGATTTCGCCCCAAGACGTAGTCAGTGTGTTCTTGCCAACAGAAAGCCAAAAATGGACTCAGTTCTTCCCAAGACATATGCAGAAACAGACAAATAGCTTCTTTACTTGAGCCTTTCTGATACTTCGAAGTAATTATGTTTCACTCTTGAATAGTGGTGTGTGTGTGCGTTCTTTATTCCGTCAGCCATGCTGAATATTTCACATTACCTTGCACACTGCTGATATTTATGCGCAGTGTTTTACAATATTCACAAATCGTATAACATTCCATCAAACCTGCCAAATTCAACATCACATGTAATATTGTTATATGCAAATGAAAGAATTCTACTGATTTATAATTATATACTAGCCTATTACAAATATTATACTAGCCTAATATACCCAATGCTGTAGACAGCAGACTGTTTTGGCCATAAAGGCCTCATCAGTACAGCTACAAGCTTTGAGCAAGCAGAGCTACCAAGCATAATGCAAATGAGGCACCACAGATTTTAATTAAGATAGCTCGTCACCAGAGTGCTCAGCTAGGGCTCTAGCACTCTGGCGTCGAGCTAACTAAGATAGTGGGCAATGCGTGAAGTGGGCAATGTGTGATGCAGTAGCAGCACTAGAGCAGCCTACCGAGAGTGCTCAACAAGACGAAATGTCAAGGAGCGTAATACCCAATGCTGTAGACAGCAAGCTGTTTCGGCCATAAAGGCCTCATCAGTACAGCTACGAGCTCTAAAGGGGAATATAATTATAATACAAAAGAGAAAGACCAAGGAACTACTTGTACAAGTTACGCTATATTGTCCACTAACACCACCAGTTACTAAACAATCAGCTCATGCGATAACATTGCACGACACTGACCGACGGTACTGACGTTCTACAACTAACTGGCTAACAGCTTGAGCATATCTTGGATGCGCACTTTCAGCTCGTGCTTATCTTGGTTGCGCTCACCTTCCCCTCCTTATGTTATTTCTATAATTTAGAACCTTCCAAGTTGGAAGGCTGTTGGAGTGCGCATCCAAGATGTGCTAGAGCTGTTAGCCAGTTAGTTGTAGAACGTCAGTACCGTCGGTCAGTGTCGTGCAATGTTATCGCATGAGCTGATTGTTTAGTAACTGGTGGTGCTAGTGGACAGTATAGCGTAACTTGTAGTTCCTTGGTCTTTCTCTTTTGTATAAATTTAACCTTGGCTCTCCATCTGAGTCCATAATTATAATAATGATAATTATCAATATAATTCTGGTACGTGTACATGATTTTCAGAGCAGCTATTCAAAAATCTATTGCGCCGAGATTCCTTTCTGGGCTGTGTGTTCATCACGACAAATGATGTGATCACATAAGACAGAGGACGTAATCACACACAGCATGGCGCGCAGGAAATCAGTAGTAGGCAGCTAGCTGAACCCCACAATGGATGACTCCCTTATCTGTCAAGAAACAAATTCTAAAAATCAACACCATCAACTTGAAGTTTCTTCAAGTGCTCATGCAGTAAATCAGTAGTAGGCAGCTAGCTGAACCCCACAATGGATGACTCCCTTATCTGTCAAGAAACAAATTCTAAAAATCAACACCATCAACTTGAAGTTTCTTCAAGTGCTCATGGTGTGCGGTTCAGCTCCCATACATATACCTGCCAGTGGTAGCTGGACCTATGTTAGTGTGTCATCTCGGGGATGACGACCTAGCTCTTGTCGGCAATGATCCCGGAGTGCCCACCTCAATCTGGTAGCCTAGTAACCAACGTACCAGCCAACCAATCGGAAAACGGGAACGTGAGATTGTAGTTGCTCGTGTTCATGACTCTGGGGTGATGGTGAAGCTGGTGGTGACGGCGAAAGAAATTGAACCAAGGCACGTATTGCAACACTGCTAGCACTGGGGTTGGTAAGGACCTGTGAGAGTAACAGTGTACCAATTCGTAGAACACTAGATACGCCGAACCTGCAGAAACACAACAATTGGGAAGCATTCCGGCAACGCCCACACACAATCATATCCTGTAAAATCACTACTCGTATTCTACTCAATCTCGTTAGACTTTACATCTAGCTGCCATCACAAACACAACACAATAAATCACCAGAAACATAATTATCACAACATATCACAACATATGATCACATGGCATCAAAACTCACTGAGGCCTGTGCATAGTACAGCCGTATTCCACGGTAGGAGAAAAGAACCTGCGCCAAGCAGTAAAGCAGATAGTGAAGCCAGACCAAGCACTGGAAATAGGATCAACAAGAAGGAAAATAACAAGAAATTGCAGGGAAATGTGGAGCTGCATGAAGCTAGCCAACCCACAGAAAATACCGTCACAGACTATCACCACTTTCACAACACAACAGTGATACATGACGGTTACTTGTAATGACATCTGCACACTGCTGTGGCCTGCAGCACCTCTGCAGCCACAATATCCAAACACACTCATATCTCCCTTATTCGGACTCCCAAGGTATGGGCACTTCGGTTAACTGCAGTACTGGGCACCAGTGGGGAGTCACAAGTTTAGTGGAAATATTGCAACTCTTTTGCCATTTTTGGTGGAAATAATGATGTTACATGCCCCAGACTGCCCAGATAAAAGAGACTTAAGTGTACAACCAATGTTTTCTACAGGCTCAACACATTATCATGAGGCCATCCAGAATTAATTCGTTGTTTCGGGTCACCCGACCGACCGTCTTTTTTCACCCGACCGCAAAATGTTTTTTTATTTATAGTGCATGCAAATGTACAGACTAGACTAGCTATGTACACACGCGACCCTAATAATACTAGCAGTCCAAATATCGACCTCAGAAGCAGCCATGGCTAGCCAAATGACAGGATGCTGCGCTTGGTGACGACGTTGTCTTCTATCTCCGATCCGCAATCGATCCTGAAACAGCATCAGCTCCGCCACCTTGTCGCTATTTACAGAAGTTTTCAAGGTGAGAGCTGCTCGCCGGTCAGACTCGTTTGCCAGCGAGGCCAAGATCTGGTCCTGGAGGGGACCTGGATCCGATGGGACAAGGACTGCGCTGGATTGTCTACACTACAGTCAGATTTGATCGACTGGCTAGATGGACAAAAGCTATTCGATGTACATATACATGGACGTAACCAAAATAAAAAACAAAATAAAATAAAAATTAAACCCGACCAACCCTGGTACGGATGAGTGAAGTGACCCGAAACAACGAATTAATTCTAGGTGGCCTGATAAAATTATAATTATCACTCTGCATTCCCCATAGTCACTTCATTAGAAGAGATACTCGAAAGAAAACTCTATTCCCATAATTTCAATCAAGTGTCAAGTGAAGTCGGCGGAATAGCGCGAGCTCCAGTGTGGGAAGCAAACCCTTTCCCTAAATTCCTGCAGTTATTTCTTCTGTGTAGAGGATTGATGAATAGAGTAGCAACCAACCTACCATACACCTTGACGGGGAAAAGTATGAAGAACGAATCCAGGTGACCGTTGTTTGGCTGCATACTAGAGAATGTGAAGAATTTGTGGTGCAGACCGGTGTGGCTTTTGAAGAACAAGCGAAATGCACTCAAATGGGACAGCAGAAGTCTGTGCGATGGGAAGCGATGGAAAACTGAAGCAGAACGGGAAGCACAACAGAAAAGCAAGCGGTCCTGAGATAACAATTGTCATCACAGGCAAGATCTAACGGTACAACATAAACATTGGATGAAGCTTGCAATACTAGTAATAGGTAGGCAGGAAAACTGTAGTGGACGTACTCTGACATCATCCTGCAATGTACTCTGACATCATACTACTAACGTTTCAGTTGAAAGAATTTCATTTTCAGTGTCATTCAATTAAAGCTGTGTGGACCCTGGCTAGCGCCAGACGTTACTGAAGTAACGTCTTTTGCATAGCTACGGGAATTAAAAGTAGATGGCTCAAAATCATTCAAGGACTTGCTCCAACTGCTGTGTAATTATATAAGGTTCTCAATGTGGGTGCACAGAGTGCGCTACTTACACTTATAGTATTGAATTACAATAACGTAACTGCCGGCACAAGATTACCTCTTGAGGTGCTGTTTGTTGTGTGTGTGTGTGTGTGTGTGTGTGTGTGTGTGTGTGTGTGTGTGTGTGTGTGTGTGTGTGTGTGTGTGTGTGTGTGTGTGTGTGTGTGTGTGTGTGTGTGTGTGTGTGTGTGTGTGTGTGTGTGTGTGTGTGTGTGTGTGTGTGTGTGTGTGTGTGTGTGTGTGTGTGTGTGTGTGTGTGTGTGTGTGTGTGTGTGTGTGTGTGTGTGTGTGTGTGTGTGTGTGTGTGTGTGTGTGTGTGTGTGTGTGTGTGTGTGTGTGTGTGTGTGTGTGTGTGTGTGTGTGTGTGTGTGTGTGTGTGTGTGTGTGTGTGTGTGTGTGTGTGTGTGTGTGTGTGTGTGTGTGTGTGTGTGTGTGTGTGTGTGTGTGTGTGTGTGTGTGTGTGTGTGTGTGTGTGTGTGTGTGTGTGTGTGTGTGTGTGTGTGTGTGTGTGTGTGTGTGTGTGTGTGTGTGTGTGTGTGTGTGTGTGTGTGTGTGTGTGTGTGTGTGTGTGTGTGTGTGTGTGTGTGTGTGTGTGTGTGTGTGTGTGTGTGTGTGTGTGTGTGTGTGTGTGTGTGTGTGTGTGTGTGTGTGTGTGTGTGTGTGTGTGTGTGTGTGTGTGTGTGTGTGTGTGTGTGTGTGTGTGTGTGTGTGTGTGTGTGTGTGTGTGTGTGTGTGTGTGTGTGTGTGTGTGTGTGTGTGTGTGTGTGTGTGTGTGTGTGTGTGGCCACGTTCAGGTCGCCTGCAGGCGGTGGCAGAGGATGTTCTGCCGGATTCCCAGTGCGGATTCCGCAGGGGCCGTGGCTGCAGTGACATGGTATTCACCGCAAGCCAACTGATGGAGAAGGCAGTGGAGCACGATTCTGAGCTATATGTGCTTTTTGTCGATCTGCGCAAGGCCTATGATTCAATTCCGCGGTCTGCTTTGTGGCTTGTGCTCCGCCATCTGGGCATTCCTCCGAAGCTGCTTGGCCTTGTCCAGTCGCTCCATGAAGGCATGGAGGCGCGTGTTCGGCTCCCTAACGTCGTCACGGACAACATCAACGTCCGGAATGGCTTGCGTCAGGGCTGCACACTGGCGCCTACGCTCTTTAATCTGTATTTCTCTGCAGTGGTCTCTTCGTGGCATCGCCAGTCTTCTGTTCCGGGTGTACAGGTCCGCTACCGTGTCGGCAGGAAGCTTGTTGGGGATCGGACCGCCAAGTCTCGACTGGCCTCCACTGACGTCACAGAGTCCCAGTTTGCTGATGATGCGGCTCTCTACACCACCTCTTTGAGCCACCTGGAGACGATGACAAACGAGTTTGTGTCCTGTGCTTCGGGTTGGGGTCTAACTGTGAGCGTCCAGAAGACCAAGGCCATGGCGGTGAACTGCTCTCACCCGCCACCTTCCATTGATCTTCAGGATGGAGGAAGCGTGGAGGTTGTGGACAGCTTTACCTATCTTGGCAGTGTCCTGAGTGCAGACGGTGCTCTGGACAAGGAGCTCACCTCCCGTCTTGCCAAGGCCTCTCGTGCTTTTGGCGCTCTCCAAAAGCCAATCTTCGGGTGTAGCGGCCTATCCATTAAGTCTAAGCGTCTTGTCTACAAGGCCATTGTCCTCCCTACCCTCTTCTATGGAGCAGAGACTTGGCCCATGAAGGCCCGGCAGATGAATCGCCTGAATCTGTTTCATCGCTCATGCGTCCGTTCCATCTTGGGAGTCTCAAGGAGCGATCAGCACTCCCGTCATCTTAATACTGCTGATCTAGCCCAGAGAGCGCGTCTTCCTGAGGTCATGGGCGCTCTCCTGCGTGAGTACCGTCTGCGTTGGCTGGGTCATGTTGCTCGTATGGACGCGGCCCGGATTCCTCAACAAGTGTTGTTTGGTGAGCTCGAAGCAACCAGACCACGGCATGGGCCAAAGAAGCGTTGGCGAGACACGATTGTCGGTGATCTGCGCTCGCTGGATATTCCGGAGTCCGAGTGGTATCGGCTCGCACAAGATCGCCCGGAATGGCGCAGGCGGGTCCATCAACATCGTCTTCCTCCCCCGGCACCGAAGGACTTTCATTGCGCATGCGGCAGAGCGTTTAGGAGAAGTGGCGATTTGAAGCGTCACATCAAGTACTGCCCAACTCAGTAGCCTATCATCTCCACTGGAGATGGGGCGTCAAAGGTCAAAGGTCAAAGGTCAAAGGTGTGTGTGTGTGTGTGTGTGTGTGTGTGTGCGTGCGTGCGTGCGTGCGTGCGTGCGTGCGTGCGTGCGTGCGTGCGTGCGTGCGTGTGTGTGTGTGTGTGTGTGTGCATACGTCTGCTGTGTGTGTGTGTGTGTGTGTGTGTGTGTGTGTGTGTGTGTGTGTGTGTGTGTGTGTGTGTGTGTGTGTGTTCGTGTGTGCATGTATGAGAGTGTGTGTGTGGAGGAGATCAGTGAGGTAGGGAATCACTTCCCTGTTTCAGGCAGTCCAGGATCCTCCACTGCATGCACACATAAGGATGTCTACATCAACAATGTGTCAACCAAATCCCCAATCTTACCATACTCATAGATGTTCAAGATGACCAGCAGGGTAGGAATAGATGCTAAGTCAAACCAGGTCATTGGCTCCAGTGTATACAAGCATGTTGCACAGATAGGCGTAGCAATGGCAAACAGTGATGCCAGGTGCATGTAGCCAGAGTATCCTGCAAAGAATATCAATAGCAAGAAAATCATCGTCAGTCAATTGCAACGGGATGCTGGACTGCAAAAGACTTTCTCTCGTGAAGAGCAAGTAAAAATGTAATGGTGTACCACTCTCAAGACTACAGATCGCTAACAATTTGTCCATCCCTGCACTCCTTTTTCTACGTATCACATCCTCAAATTTTGTTTGCAATTCGGTTCTCTTTTGTAGTTCTCAGTACTGCTGAGTTACCGGGTGTTAGCGGCACCGGGATCTACCCCCCCCCCCTCTTTTCTGGCGCAAAAATTCGTATTTGTGTTGACATTAGGAGTCACTGTATAAGCTGCAGTTCGGACATTGACATTTTTTGGCCGAACCAAAATCAATGGGTATCGATACATCCAACACGTTACTGTCATTACCGTATTTTCCGTTGTGTTAACGCGCAACAAAATTCCAAAAGTAGATTTACAACATAGTGGATTGTTAAATTAAACAATTCATTCCTTCGGACAATACTATTGTTGTTGCTACATAGTTTGGGCCATTTTCCCCAGGCTGTAAGTAAATTTGAGACGAAGAGTGGGTATGGGGTTGAACAGTTATGTACCTTTTATTTGTTCGCTGAAAACTTCAGACTTCAATATTCTGCCTCAAAGAACGTACCTTTCGGAAGAAGCTTTGATCTAGCTACCTCTCTGTACTCTTCCGTCTCAGTCCTGCCATTGCTGCAAACATCTTCTGGAGATGAAGTAGTACTCATAGTGTTACCGCGACGATGCAACGATCAGCAGCACATACCTACGAGAGGGGCTCGCTGCAAACATCACTCTCGGAAACGTTTCTTATTGACTTTCGATTCATTCATTCACAGCTTCAGAGCTTGTCGCCGATGCCGGTCTGCCATGCCAGGAACACGACAGCACCTGCACCGCGTCCCTAACCCTATGACAGTTCTTTCATCCTCCGGAGCTCCAGGCATAGCGCCTAGGCACGGGCAACGCGACTCTCTTTCTTGGCACAACTATGGGCTATGGCCACGGTTTGACAGTGAAGTGGTGTACGCCATCCCCTCGTGATGTTCTAGACGCTTCATCTTCATGACATGACAGGACACCAGTCGATGAGTACCCACGGCAGTGTTGGGCGTTGGACGGGTTGCAGCTCTCTATGCAAGGTCCGATAGGCCATCACCATCACATAAATCCTAAGGCTAAGAACGGGCAAAGTGACCCTGTTTAGCGTGCCGGCTGAAGCGTGCCAAAGTCAAAGATCCATTTTTGAATTTTCAGCGCATGCATGAAGTAACAAAGTAACACACTAAACGTGTGTTCGGAGAAATAGTGATAAAAATTATGAGTGGGCATGCCATTAAAGCACAAATAATCTGGTGAAATAGCTACAATAAAGCCGCAGCGCGGCACTCTAGGATCAAGGCCAAGCAAACCGTCGCAGTAAAACAGATCAAGACGAAGATATTGCGTACGACATTCCCGTACATACAACACAACTAACTTTTCTTTCTAAATAAAAAAAACCTAAATTGAGCTTGTGCACAGGAACTTTCTAAGGGCTATAGGAAATAGAAAAGTCTGCAGAAACCGGCTACAGAAACAATGAGGCTACAAATTTTTCACAAACTGAGACAATAGTTCAAATCAGCACACTGTGGCATGTTACGATGGTCTCCATTGTGATCCAGAACGTTACAGGCATTTGGCATTACACCTGTACACACGCTATTTCACGCCAGGGCAGTACAAAGAAGCTGAGTTGCCGATGAAATCCTCGTCGATCACGTGGCACTGTTTACCATGGTGACAGGTCTAGCTGGCTGGTAGCTTTGTAACCAGAGTTCCAACCAGCCAGTCGGTCAGCGGGAAAGTCAAGTTGAAGTTGCAGCTGGTCATCAAGCGCGGATGGTGGTGCAGACGATGGTGCTCCCGCACAAAATCAGCGCCGGGAATGTACGAGACGACGCTCAGCATCGCCCTTGGCAGTGACTCGTGTGCATAGCTGTGAAGCACTTCATACAGCACTAGGTAGAAAGAACCTGGGTAAGAACCATCAGAAGAAACACAGACACGTATCCAAGCACACTTAGCAAGCACATCACGAGAAAAACAACTGGAAGGAAAGACTCCGGCGTAACAGCTTGTACTCATTGAACCCTAGCCCAAACCGTAACTCAAACTCTAATGTCTGGCAGGTACCAATTGTAGTACAGTCACTCTACAGTCCTGCCAGCTTTCAACTAATTCTTGATCAAGATACCAGAAGAAACGTATGAGCAGCGCACCATTGCTGGTCTAAGTTTCTTGTAGTCACCCATTGCCTGATGATTGTTTTCACAAAAACTCAGAGTAGCAGTGGCATGAAATCAAACACTACATCCCGACACCAGCCTGAAGCACTTACCAACACAAGCTGCAATGAGGCAGATGTTCCAAGGCAGATAGTAGCGACCGACCAGCGTTACCGGTAGGGTAGCCGTCAGGAACCATGTCGCTGCAGGGCATTCAGAACGGAAGGTGCATTGTAGAACACAGAGTAGCAACTATAGCAGTCAAGCCACATGTAGTACATGTGCCTGAGCTGGCCCTACACTAGACCGGTTTCCTAGCACAGTGATGGCCAACGATGGATAAGATACTGAAGTTAGGAAATGGTGCTCTAGGCTGCCCAGGCTGTAAACATCATGCCTGAGCTGCTCTATATTATGAATTCTATATTTTTCGGATTACGTTTCCAGCACACAGCCTAGTAGCGACCCTACGCGTAGAGAGGATTTTGAAAAGTAGATTTAAGCCAATCAAACCTCTGAATGTCTTCATAACCGTCATGCCACTCAGTTCATACATCACTGCTGGGAGTCGCAAGATGAACAATGATGTCACCAATGATGACATACTGCATGTGCCCTGTGGCTATGATGTCGCCTATGCAGAGCAATGATGTCACCAGCAGGGTCATGCATGAACGATTGTGCTAATTGCGATCATACTAGGTTACTTGCCACAGTGTGTTACTCACCATAGACTCGCAGTGGAAAAAGAGCAAAATAGTAGTCAACATGACCCAGGTCTGGCTGGAAGTTCTCGTACGTGAAGAAACGGTGATGTAGGCCAGTGTGACTTTTGTGAAAATAACGGAACGGCTGCGGCGACAGTGTGACATGGCCGGGATAGCGATGCACCGCTGAAAAACCAGTGGAGCATACGCCAACACGCACGGATGCCAACACACGTACACGTACACACACATACACAAACACACACACACACACACACACACACACATACAAATCCACGCGACACACACATGTGTGCCATTAAAAAGGTGCATTTAAATTTTTAAAGAACGGCTGACATTCAGAAGGCATTCTACACCAAGGCTTGGCATATCACAATACTCCCCAAAACAGGTCAACAACTGCAGCAAAGTAGACATCTACAACACCTCACAGCGATATCACAACAACAATAGAAATGCTACCCACATACACCACACTGTATCATGCCCAACTGCCACTCTTGCAACAGATGATGTCGCCCCTGAACTTGCCCGAGTTATAAATACTTACCGTACTCGTACGCATTGGCGATTGACATGAAGACGGGGATAGAGAGCCAATCAAGCCAGGTGAGCCGCTCCATCCACCAAACACATATGGACATAATGGCGGTGCATGTACCAAACAAATAGAACAAGTGCATGTAACCAGAGTACCCTGCAAGGGAGGACGGCGATGACAACAACGATGACAACAACAACAACAACAACAACAACAACAACAACAACGTGAGAATAAAGATTTCAAACAAACAACTGTAGTAAACTCCTGAGCTAGGGTTTACCATCTTTATTTACAAGACAAACAACAGAACAGCTAGTAGAAGTCCGAACAAAGAAGTGAAGTGAGTAGTGCTACCCCAAGCCACATAGGCCCGAGTCCCCAAGTACTCGTCCGTGTATGGAAGGATGGAAAGTGTGGCGCGTGCGTGGTACAAAGGGGTGCATTCATGCGGCGTTCATACAGACGTGTGAAAGCAGCACTGCAGAGTTCATGCAGAGGTGTGAAAGCAGCTCTCACGCACAGTTATGAATACAAGAGAGAGACAGAGAGAAAGCTATGTACAGTTATGAGTATCATTACGCTACATCTCCCCCAACAGGAAGGAGAGCACCTGGGAGCATAAGAGTCACAAGTCCAGGCGGTCAGGTGGTCGCACGGCACGGCCTGAGCGGGTGGTGTCAACGTCGGCGGTGGCAGCTGCGTCGGGTGCACCTGGTGTCGCCACAGCAGGGTGGCGCTCAACTGGGGTAGCCGCGTCGGATGGCGCGGGATTCGGCAGGATGGGGCCATCGTCTGGGATCCGTTGCGGCAGAAGGCGTAAGTTGCGGACGTTGCGACGCAGCACGGAGCCGGCTGATGTGACGAGGAAGGAGCGCTCACTCAAGCGTTCCTTCACGGTGCCTTCGCGGGCGAGATCTACCAACCACACCCGATCGCCAGGTCCGAGTGGGGATGGGGCCCGAGCGGCATGATGGTCATCAAACGTGTCTGCCTGGGCGGATTTCCGGGCCACCTCCCGTCGTCGGAACTCGATGAGGTCGGGCCACTCAGGGGCCAGAGCTGATTCAGGTAGTGGCAGGCTAGACTGGATCCTGCGACCCATCAGGAGCTGTGCGGGACTAGGGCCACTCTGGAGGGGCGTGGAGCGGTACGCCAGCAGTGTACTAGGGAGATCCGGGTCTTTCCGCAGCATCTCTTTGATGGTACGAACGGCTCTCTCTGCCATGCCATTGCTCTGGGGGTACCGTGGAGAGGAGGTTCGGTGCTGAATTGAGTGGCGAGCCAGGAAGAGAGCGAACTCGTCACTAGAGAATTGGGGACCGTTGTCGGACACTAGTCCTTCTGGGGTGCCATAGCGAGCGAAGTGCAGGGATAGGGCGGCTATTACTGCATGGGATGTGGTAGACTTGAGCTGATCCACTTCAATGAATCGGGAGAAGTAGTCCACCGTTAGGAGATAATCGTGACCCTCGAAATGAAACAGGTCGACTGCAAGTCGCTGCCAGGGTCGTGCTGGGAGAGCCTGTGGTAGGAGCGGTGCAGCAGGCACGAGACGCTCCTTGCTGCAGGCTTCGCAGGTCTGGACAACGTCTGCAATCTGGGCGTCGAGGCCAGGCCACCACACTGCCGTTCGAGCTCGGGCGCGGCACTTGGTCACCCCCTGATGACCGTCATGGATGGTACGGAGCACCTCAGGCTGCATGTCACGGGGGATGACGATACGGGTGTTGAAATACACAATGCCATTGGCCACCGATAGGCAAGACCGGGCTGGATAGAATGGCAGCAGTGCAGGCGGAACGTCGCGGGCCCGCTCTGGCCAGCCGCTGAGGGTCCGCTGTGCGACGTCGGACACGACGGGGTCTTCTGCTACCGCTGCTCTGATGCGGTCCTGAAACGTGGGAGAGGCATACTCAGCAGACACGGACGCTACCTGGATATCGATGTCATCCAGCAAGTCTTGCATACTGCCTTGAGGGTCTGCTGCACCGGATGGGGAGCGAGACAGGGCGTCGGCCACGACGAGACGTGGACCCGGCACATAGGTCGCGGTGACGCTGAACTGGAGGAGGCGCATCAGCATCCGTTGACAGCGGAGTGGGACATTGTCCAGGTCTCGCGAGTTGATGAGGGGGATCAACGGTTTGTGATCTGTGTGGACTTCAAATGGCAGGCCGCCCCGGATGTACTGTTGGAAATGGTCGCAGGCCCAAGTGACGGCGAGGAGCTCCTTCTCAATTTGAGCATAGCGTTGCTGCGTCTCGTTGAGAGATTTGGAGGCAAACGCGATGGGGCGGAGGTCGTCTCCGTCACGTTGCCAGAGTGCTGCACCAAGACCATAGCTGCTTGCATCGGCGCTGATGACTACAGGCTGAGATGGGTCAAAGAATGCCAGGTCACTGGCGGCAGCTGCGAGCTCCTTCATCTTGGCAAACGCATCCCGTTGGGCTGCGTCCCAGCACCACACAGTATTGTGGCGCAGCAGAGCCCGGAGTGGCGTCGAGACAGATGCAAGGCCCGGCAGAAACTTGCCGATGTAGTTGAATAGTCCGAGAACCCGTCGCAGACTTGGCACATCAGTTGGCGCGGCGAGGTCCAACAGAGCCGAAATGCGGTCCGGGTCGGGGCGCACACCGTTGTGGCTAATGCTGTGCCCGAGGAACTTGAGGGATGCTTGACCAACTTGGCTCTTGTCAGGGTTTAGAGTGACATTGGCCTGGGCGAGAGCTTGATAGACGGCAGTCAGAGCTGTGTCGTGAGCCTCCTGGCTGGATCCAAAGATCAAGATGTCGTCCATGAATACCACCACTCCTGGGATACCATCCAGGATGCCCATCAGTTTGCGCTGGAAGATCTCCGGTGCTGATGAAATCCCAAAGGGCAAGCGGCGGAACTTGTATCTGCCAAACGGGGTGATGAATGTGGTGAGGTGTTGAGATTCGTCGGCAAGCGGAACCTGCCAGAACCCCTTCTTCGTATCCAGGGTGGAGAACACCGTCGCTCCCGATAGCTTAGCCATCGTTTCCTCAACGGTCGGGAGGACAAATGTCTCACGCTTCACGCCTGTGTTTAGCCTCTTCAGGTCTACGCAAATGCGGACGTCACCGTTTTTCTTCCGAACCGCCACCATTGGTGCACACCACTCCGTCGGTTCTGTGACCGGTGTGATGATCCCGGAATCCACCATGTTCGTCAGCTCCTTCTTCACCTTTTGGAGCAGCGGGAATGGTACACGCCTGGCCACTGGGCAGTGGTACGGGCGAGCATCGGGCAGAAGACGTATCGATACTGGTGGTCCGGTCATACACCCAAGTGGAGGTGCAGGTGGAGCGGAGACGTTGTGAACTCCTGGCTGCACAAAACCCATACGGAAAGAAGCTTGTCGGCTCAACAGGTTCGCACCCGAGGCGGAGAGGACATGGACATCATGCGGGAAGAGTTGTCCGTTGGTGTCTCTACTTAGGACTGTAAACTTCCCCGCAAGTGTCAGTGGTGTGCCATCGGGTCCCAGGAGTGCAGCTGCTGGCGTCTGGAGCGTGGGGGACGGGACTAGCGTGCTAAACGTGTCCGCGTTCATAACAGACGTGTCCGCGCCAGTGTCCACTTTGAAGAGTACTTCCGTGTTCCCTATCGGAATGAAGCGCATCCAAGGCTCGTCAGGCAGCTGGTCAGTTGAAACGCCTCCCATAAACAGATATGCGCCTGGGCTGATGTCTGCAGTCGGTGTAGGCTGCACTGCATGCACCAACTTCTGGCCTGCGCCTGGTTCACTGGCTAGCCTACTAGGCTTACTCAAGCATACCCTGCTGAAGTGGCCTGTTTTCCCACAAGAGGAGCACTTCTCGGACCGTGCAGGACACTCACGGCGTGAGTGGGTCGCTGGCCTGCCACACCACCTGCAGGGCGCATCATCCGTACCAAACGGCGTAGACCTACGAGTCGAACTAAACTGCTGTGCCCGGCCGCCGCTGTTGGCCTTGGCTGTGCTGATTCCGGCTGCCTGAGGTGGCGCAGACACTTCCAACTGATGGCGCTGCGCAGCTACTTGCCGATGAACCTGCTCGTAGTTTCGAGCGTATGTGGCTGCCTTGGCCAGGTCCGGCTTATCGAGAAGTTGCAGCTCGAGTGTCAACTTACGATCGATGAGGTTAGCCATGAAGCGATCACGGATTCGCTCGTCCCGGGCTCCCGAGAAGTCGCATTTATCTGCGATACGATGCAGACGACGAAGATATTCGTCAACGGATTCCGATGGCGACTGGATCGCCCGCTCGAACATAGTTCTTTCATGTACCACATTCGACACTGGTTTGAAATACTCGGACATTTTCTTGACCACCTCGTCAAACTTCTCCGCATCGCCGGCGTCATCAAACTTCAGTTGTTTGTGGACTACTGTCGCCTGTGGTCCCATGCTGTAAAGGAGCGTGGCTACCTGGACATCCTCATCGTCCTTGTGCAGTTTAGTAACTTTCCTGTACTGCCGAAAACGATCGAGCCAGTCATCCCAGGCAGAGGGATCGGCGAAGTCAAACTGACATGGTGGCTGAAATCGAGACATACTACTGTTCTACAGTGGATCAATACGGAACTCTCGTATGTAGATCCTGTTCACTGCGCCATGTAGTAAACTCCTGAGCTAGGGTTTACCATCTTTATTTACAAGACAAACAACAGAACAGCTAGTAGAAGTCCGAACAAAGAAGTGAAGTGAGTAGTGCTACCCCAAGCCACATAGGCCCGAGTCCCCAAGTACTCGTCCGTGTATGGAAGGATGGAAAGTGTGGCGCGTGCGTGGTACAAAGGGGTGCATTCATGCGGCGTTCATACAGACGTGTGAAAGCAGCACTGCAGAGTTCATGCAGAGGTGTGAAAGCAGCTCTCACGCACAGTTATGAATACAAGAGAGAGACAGAGAGAAAGCTATGTACAGTTATGAGTATCATTACGCTACAACAACAACAACAAGAAAAGCAAAAACAGATGACGGTGAAGCAAGAAATCTAGAGTATATGTACTCTACCCGAATCATGATACATGTACCAACAACCAATTATGGTCGGGACCTAGTCAATCGGTGTACATCAAACTGGCGTGGCCAAGACCAGCGCTGGTATACAATGTACGCTTACACTTGCCCTACCCCAAGGGCAAATGCATGGAATAGACAGCCTGTGAGTGGAGCCCGCATCGTTTCACATTTCACTCGTGCGGCACTGGGTCTATATCCAGATAGGTAGCGGAACCGGAAAACAGAATGAAACGTTTTCACTGCACCTCCAGTCTCACTTTAGAATTTTTCTCTCACCGACACACACACCATGTACCATCACACACAGACACAGACACACACACACACACACACACACACACACACACACACACACACACACACACACACACACTCTACTGCGACAATGATTATGTTACTCATCTCCATTGACCTCTCGGCACAGTACAGGTCTGCATCATCATACCTTATTTTCCGGAGTAACAAGCCGCACCGCCCCCCCCCCCCTTTTTTGGGTGAAGTTTGAGTGTTCGGATTATACTCCAGAAAATACGGTAACAACTTCTTCTCCTCGTTTCACGGACGTGAGAAATTCCAACATGTTGGAAAAGGCCACGATTGCCGATTCTCTAACCCAATATTAGGGCCGACAAGGCGACAACTGGCCCGTGCCAGGGACATAGAACATTCACACAAGGATTGCACTTATGCATGACCTAGCTACTGATTTATGCCGGGGAAGCGGTCGGATCGGGCCTAATCTAGTATTCAGCAATTGTGCGAATGTACCATAACTTTGCACACGCACCACATACGCTCCTCACTGTGTACTGGATGGACATGAACAGACGAAAAACAGGACCACTTCCGAGGCTGTAGGGTACCATCTCAATCTTGTGCATGTTCAGACTTCCATGTTTTAAATTGTTTCGTCAGTGTACATGGTCACAGTCACTCGACATAGCTACTCAGGTTGGGGTGGGGAGTTGTACAAACGTAACTAGATTCGTACAACTCCCTGGCTAGTGTAAACTGAGACTGTGGCATGAGCACCTGTGACTGAGCTGAGGATTACCTTGAGGAAGTAGCTTCTTCCTTGCTATTGCTCTATATTCCGCCATGCTCTGCGTGCCAGTGGCAACACTCTGAGGAGGCTTCCCATTCTGGTGAATCACAGTGGTGCCAGCCAAACCATTCCTTTCCTTTGATCCAGACATGACGACAGTGGTTATGCACTAGCCAAACATACAGCGTGATGGGCCAGGTCTACAAGTGGTGAACTGTCAAGTCACTTGCGTAGGCTTTATTTTTATTATTATACAAGTTCGTTATCTGGCAATGGGGGCAGTCCTTGCCTCAACAAGCAAGCGCAAAAAGCACCCGTGCACCACGGCACTGAGTCTTGAGTTGTTACGACGGTCACCATCAGCCGCTTTCTACCAATATGGGAACCGGTATCTTGTTGTGTGAGCTCTGCTTGCTTGGGAAATATTTTTAAAAATAAACTACTCGAAGATTTTACACACTACACGTAGATCTAGCTGTACGGACGATTATGTCATTCAAAATTATCACATGCACATACAGACTGATTGCACTAGTGACGTCGCGTTATTACGTAAGGCATGCATGATGGATGGATTGCAAAATAATTTTAAATTAATATTAATTTTTTTGCAGAAATAAAAAAACTCCGGGAGTCGAGGAGAGGAGTCGCCAAGGATTTTTTCGATCACCTTGCTTTTTCCTTACCTTAGTCCCCTCTCGAGATCTCGGGGTATTCCTTCCTCTGCTGTGTGCTGCTGTACTGGAAAATTCGTTATACAATTCATCAGTGTTTTTGGATTGCTGGACACCCGCCTACCTGTCAACATGGTAATTAGGATTGTCTGATACATGTACGTACAAAATTGTTCAGACAATTGTACATACGAATTTCTCCATTTGAATGCTTCTCGAAATACGCAGCCTAAAGCTCCGAAGCAGAAAGTGTCAAAGAAGGTTGTTCACCCTAACTCCCGCAAAGCGTCACAGATCTCAAGACACGAAGCGCATCGCGATCGTGTTCAGAAGTAAGAAATGTTTCTCCCTTCACGTTCATGAATTCAATGTAAAATAGTTTTGAGTTTACAGTGCATGCATACACACAACCGTAGAATTATCCATACAATGTGACCTTCAAGAAAAGCTTTCCGTTGGTGAATTGGTGTAGTAACATGTGGTCAATTAGGATTTGCTGTCTGATCCTACGAAATCAAGTGAAAGCTGTTTTGGTATGATACATATAACGGCTAAGCCAGTCGCGTCTTCTTGCCAAATTTAGAATCTCCCCCCCCCCCCCCCCTCGCAGGGAGCAGGCCCATTTGACCAGCTTCTGGCAGTGAGCAAGTGCACGTGTGTGTGTGTGTGTGTTCATCACGACCTACGCACCTTGCATACACCATGGTTTGCAACAGCTCAGGATCGACCTTTGTGGAGATCGAGTGTCGTTGATGTTGTGCCTCCACCACCACCGTCTAAGCCAACTGTGTACTGCAGTGTCTGCGACCGCCATCTTAGTGTGTCTGGGTACAAGCGGCATAAGTGCAGTGCGGCCCGTCAACTTCCTGTCAGCCAACAGCCTGGTGCAAAGTTGTGTCAACGTTGTGGTAGATGGTTCAAGAGTTCTGGTGGGCTGAAGGTACATAAGTGCCCTTTCGCAGGTTCCTCCCAACAGCCATCGGACTCTGTCGATCCTGCACCTCGCCTAGTGCTTCAACATCAATATTGTTGCCCATTCCACTGCCCGTCATGTGACCGGTGCTTTCGATCTGCTGGTGGATTTAAACGGCACAATTGCGAGCGTGGCAAGCGACCAACAGCGAGGCAGCATCTTGGGCTCAAGTTCTGCTGTGCGTGCGGCGAGAGATGTCGCAGGCAGCAGGATCTGCAACGGCATGAGGCCGGATGTTCTGCCGCGACGCCGTGATGCTACCCCTTTGTTCCCCTCCTCATGAGGGCAGCTTAGCCGTTTAACGGCAGCTGTATGTCAAGGTCAAGGTGTGTGTGTGTGTACGTATGTACTTGCGCACCTGTGTATGCATCCGTGTGTTTTGTGGGAGAGGCCGTGGTTGTATGGTCGTGATCGCTGCTTCTCTCTTCTGTTTTGTTAGAAACAAATCCAAGGCGGCGAAAGGAATGCAGCAATTGCGTACGTATTTGTTTGTGAAGCCTGATAGCAATTGCCCCTTGACTTTGAAGCATCTTACACTTCCTTGTTTATGTTTGTATTGCAGTGTTGGAAATTGACCAATGCATCAGATGCACAAAATCCCTGTGGGCGACTCCTAGATGTTTTCAATGGTGTTTGCTCAATTGCCCGCGTATTGTGCTTTTAGCTTGAGTTATCTCTTGCGTTCATTTTGTGATGTTTCACAGGCACAGTGTTGGAATGGTTCCACGAGCGATGCACTGCAGAGTCATACAGCCAAGACGATGTCTGCGATCTCATTGAAGAGTATGTAATGAAGTGTTGAAGTTGCCTGCTGTTTGCGTCACTGCTAAGTTGGATTTCTGTCTTTCTAATAATTATCATATCTAAGCAGTTGGTTAGTTGCACTTTGATGTAAAGAGGATGAGCCTGCACCTAATCATTTTATGTCCTTGTTTTCTCTTCGTCCATATCCTCAGGTACATTTCTCGATTTGATGATGAGCTAGAAGAGATTCGTCTAGCATCGACTTTGAAGGGACGCCAAGTACGGCCGCACGCTTCTCGTGAAGATGCCTTGCGCATGGTCCGAGAGAAGGAGCTGGCATTGCTGACAACAGGTGGATTCGGTAGGTCCAATGGCTGAAGTCCAGGGACCCTGTTTGTCTTGCTATCACTAATCCCAAGATTAACTTCAGTGAATTTGTGTAATTTTAAATTCCCATTCTTGACGACCTTTGTTGATGTGCATGTATTTTCTCGCTTTTGGTTTCTGTGCTGTAGATGCGCCTGATTTGACTGATGCCAAGAACCTTGCACTCTTCCGGTGAGATTCGTATTTGTGTTGTCACCATAATATCCCCTTGGCCAAGCAGAAGTGGACACCTTTTCCATTCTCTGTGCTCTTCATATTGTCTTGTCCACAATGCATTACTGCGCACTGCACTGTTCGCCCTGGAAGTGTGGTGCAGCTGGCTGTCACTGTGCTTTCTTTGTTTGGCAAGTTCGTGTTGCTGCCCATTTTCTGTAAAGTAGAACAGCGTGTCTGTCTGGTGTTATGCTTGCTCGTCTTGCAGGGCCTGGGACCAGAAAGTTGACCACATTCCAACATTCAAAATGCGCAAGTTTCGCCGTACCCAAGCTCCTGAGCCTGAATAATCTTCAATATTACTAACTTACTACTGGTAGAAACACCTCTGGTCATGCGCTACTATGGCTGCGTAGACTGGCATGAGGTCAGCAACCACCACAACGAGGATGTCTCAAGTCAAAGACACTGGTCCGACATGCTAAATTGGCTGCGCTGCTGATGGTGGTGACCAGCAAGTTCTGGAGTCTGATGTCTGGACTGCCCTGTTCAACTACGTTGGTGCCAGACCTGCATGGGAGTGGGTCACTGCTTCGGTGTGACGCGGAAGCCGTCAAGTGTCTGCATTCTCTCGTGTTTTTCCAAAACTCGTGGGAAAGAGCATTGGTGCAGTCATCTATCGACACAAGACGTCCACATGGTTGGATTCCCCACAATGGTGCCGGCTCCAACTCCCCAGTCCAAGTACTAACTTTATGGCAGTGTGCCTATTGTATCATCAACTTCTCTCCTGCCATGCCATCTAATGTGTGGATTTTCTTTTCTTCTCATCTGGGCTCTGTCATTATTATATCTTGGGTTGTGAATAGTTACTCATGCTCATGATCAACACAATCATGATCATGAGTGCTTCCCTGAATTTTGATTTTCATAGCGCCTTCATACTATCTTTTCATGGTCGACAGGATTGCATTGCGATGTAGACAACTGCAGTCTCCTCAATATCCATGTTAACTCCTGTCAGCAGGCAAATACTAGTAGTTGTGGGTCAGCAAATTACTGTCAGTGCTTTATGTTCGTGTATGTCGTAATGTGCTTTGTGCACACTGTCCAGAGGCTGCTGCTTGCTAAAGCACTCTACAGTTCAACCTGTAGGTACTTGCAGTACCATAGTGCATAAATCAGGTAGCTGGCGTCCAGAGCCCAATTTAGTAAGGTTCTATTTAGCTGCTTATGAATTGGAGGTTTTCAAGATACACCTGGCTGGTGTTTGTTTCGGCAAAACCTTGACTATGCTACGCCGCAATACTTGTGACCACCAAGACCCTTCTAGCTCAGGAGCTTTCGGAATGCTTGTCATCATCACGAATCATTTTGCTGAACTAGCTGAGCTGGTGCTTGTAGTCACGTGTGATTGCCCCCCCCCCCCCTCCTTGCGCGCGTCTGGAACCCCCTGGCCCCTTACGCGCTGTCACGTGGTGACGGACGTACCACACACATGTGCTCGCGTGGAGCGCTCTGGACCCTCGCTAGCGCCAGACGCCACTAATCACAGCGGGGTTTTTGCATACATACGGGAGTAAAATTCCCAGCCCTGTTGCTCCAAAGCAAGAGCACTGCCAAATGCCAGTTACTTGCCCGCATGCATGCCCAGCAATTCTAGTTCACCGACGAACACGCCTGTCTATGATTTCCACACGTTCGTTAGCACGCCGTGATCCAGCACAAGCTCAGAGCAAGCAACATTGGCACATGCCCCTTGTGTTTCTGGATCTCAAATAAGAGCAATTGCAGCAAAGCCACTCTGTGCGTAACTCAAGTAACAATGATACCACAGTGAGGTCGGCATTAGCGTGGCGCAGTGAAAAGATGCAGGAAGGGAAATATAATAGAAGAAATTTGAGGACGTGTGACACGCTTTGTGTCAACACGATGAGCACAGAGATGTTACATGCTCGTTAGCCTAGTAGAGTAGTTATGATGGAAAACATTTCCAAAGTGCTTCTTGGCAGAGTTTGTCAGAGGCTTCACAGCTCATCCTTCTCCTGTAGAAATACAATAAGCACAAATAGTTCGGGGTGAGAAAACTCAGAAAAGCACATACAAGTAGGTTCCTTGCTATGACTATGGTCAGTAGGACCAAGAAAACAAATAGACTCTGTGTACCTCCATAACACCCGTGAAAATCCTCGTCCATGAACCATCCAGCCAAGCCAGGCTCTGAATGGCTTGCTGTGGAACTGCCAATGTGTGTGATAAGTACAACCATGTTTTGCAACCTCTCCTAGTACCGATGGCCACGAATCCATATCCCCAAAGCTTTTATAGATCCTAATTAGTTCTATGTGTCTTGTGCCACCACTTCTAGCCGCGGATCAAGTACTAGCACACCTCTGACGTGTTAGTATCACGTTCTTTCTACTGTTGTGGGGATGGGGTGTGCAGCTGTCCTTGATGCGGTAAAATCAAATCTGCAACATCAAATCAGTCCAAGAGTGCATTTAACGTATTCTAACACTCACAACTGCCATCTCAGCCTCCTTTAGAACCTCATCGACACCATCTTGGGGGTTAAATGCGGGCTCTTCAGCGCCAGCATCACTGCTCTCCTCCTCTTCTGCAGCCTCTTCCTCTACTGGCTCCTCGTCATCATCCTCTTCGGGCTCAGCTTCCTCTTCAACCTGTTGGACAGTTGTCGTAAACAGGAACACCGAAAAAAATCAGTGGATACTACATGTATGCTGAAGAATATGAAAGAACCCCTCCCTTCATATCATACTTTACCACATCCAGCCACTGCACAGAGGATTGACAAAAGGACGGCACTAAAAACAACTCTACAATGATAATACGCACAGCCAGACACGGACTATTACGCTATTACGTCAATGTGTCTTCCGGTCAAGACAAAGATCCATCCTCAGGAAATGTGCAGTCCCAGCTGCAATCAAGGCACGGGCTGCAATCAAAGCACGGGACTCAAGGAAACTATAACTATCTGATAGGATGGATCATGTTTAGTACTTGTACTTCGCCACAAGGGAGTCCACTCACCTGCTCATCAAGGCCAACGTCCAGGCTGAGTCTAAGCATCTTCTCAATACGTCCGACAAAAGCATTGGTGTCCTGATATAAGAGAGAACATGGAAAGATTCAGAGGCTTCTTAGCATCACAACTACACTAAGCATGGATTAAAAGCAGTAGAGATGCAGATACAGGCCTCCCCATACAATATAATTGTGCAATTTGCCAATTTCCTAGTGGTCGCCTCAGGGGAGCAATTCACGAATCATACTTCGCAATAGCAATGCCCCTTGCCATAGCTTCCATGATGTTGCAGCCGCTCACCCGTGACAATGTGGTCTACCTCGCATATCTTTGTACATCTTCCTTTTTTCTCACAGCTGGGGTACTACATGGGGTCTGACAGTGGCAGGTGACTGAGACCTGTCGGACCAGCATTTCCATCTTTCGCCTATAACTTTGAGATGGAAAACACAAACTATCTCCTGGGATTGAGCATTCGGCTGCATCCAGTGTAGCCAGTCTGACGTGGACCGCAGGCGTAGTACACATGTTAACAAAGCCCTGGAACAAGAGAGCCAACTCAGGACCCTCACTATGCTCGTGTGACGCCGCGCCGCTGCTGCTACGTCACCTAAAACTCCTGGTCGCTCACGCCATCAGTCGGATATGATGACGGCCATAGGGAACGACCAACCACATACACATAAGAAATAGAGGGATGAGTACCCTGGCAAGCGACAGAAGCTGCTGTGTAACGTATTTTTCACAGCTTCGGGAATAAAATTAATTACAATGATCTTCTCACTCACCTTCAGGGCGAAGCCTGATCGGAGCACAGCAGATTCATACAGCACAACGGCAAGGTCTCGTGCCTTTGCGTCATTGGGATCCTCCTGAAAGTGGACAAGGAGAAAAGCAAAGCAGCACAAGTGTGAGTCACAATTCGACAGTTCTTGCTCTCGTTGTGCGTTCTGGCAGTTCGAGATCTGGATATATCGGTGGAATATCTTCTCTTTCTCCTATACCCCAACTGCTTCTCCTTTCAACATCAATTTATCTCTAACTTGCCATCCAAGTTCAAATAATGTCCTGTGCCCGTATGTACACTGTACACATCGCAAGTCCTGCGTTCCTGTCTAGAATAGTCCACACATACCTCAACTGAGCTGAGAAGCTTCTTGATGACAGGGTGACGTGGGTTGATTTCCATGATTTTCTTCTGGTTCATGTAGAAGCTATATCAAAAACAGAGCGAGAAAAACAACCGCAATGAAAAACTGACAACACGCATAGCACTAAATACCTAGCGAGTAGATCTACAGCAGGAGGCACATACGACTTTAAAAACTACGTCAAAGATACAAATCCAAGATGGGGAAAGTGGGACACATTTCACATTTTTCAGAAGCACTAACGTTATTCATGTCAATCATGGACCACCAGCTGCTATGATTGGAATGTACGCACACATCTGGAAACAAGTATCACCACATAATTACTGTATCGCCGAAATTCTTACTCGTCTTGGCCACGGGCGTTGGAAGCCTGTGCACGCATGATTCTCTCCATGTTGCCAGACCTGGATTGCAACAGTAGCAACGCACAGACCAAACCGTTAAAACATGGGGCCACACCTTGATGCACACATACCTGACCTCGAAAGGGCTATACATGTATGATTCATTCACCGCAGTCCTACCAACAGCTTACGACAAGTCAGTAGTGATGCATGGCCAAAGTAGAATATACTAGAAAGCAAGTACTCAAGCACTACACGGCAGAAGAATGGACAATGGCAGAAAATGAATGCTCCGCCGAAACTAAACCCAGCCAAGGTTCGTTCTTAGCTTGATCTATAGCAAGCACCACATACATACATCGGCATGCTACGAGAACCCATCTTTCCTTACCATCCCCACTGGTTGGCAACAAGTGCAACAGGTGAGTCTGCAAGGCGCTTGGAAATGACAGCCTTCTCAATGTTATCCTTCAACGATGTCTCCGCGAGCCACTTGGTGAGGGGCTCGAACCTCTTCTCCAGGGCCTCGTTGGCCTTCTTTGCCTTGTCGGTTTCATCTCCGATCGTCAAGCCATCCTTGGCAACGTTCTGGAACTTCTTGCCCTCAAACTCGGGAATGCTCTGGATGCAGTATTCATCAACCGGCTCGGTCAGATAGATCACTTCGTAGCCCTTCTTCAGCAGACTCTCAACAAATGGCGACGAGGCAGCCTCCTCACGAGTGCCAGCGGCCATGTAGTACATGTGCTCCTGCTTGTCCTTCATGCGCTCAACGTAGTCCATTAGACTGGTCATCTCCTCGGCACTGTCGGAAGAGTGGAATCTGAGCACGGCAACAACACATATGACCACAAGCTCTTTTATTAAAAGAATGATGCAGTAATATTACAGTGATCTCGGTGCAAAAATACATGAAAGAACATGTCCGTATTGGGCACCAATTACTAGTTTCTCTCCAGAAAAGAACACGGGAAATGTGGAGGCGCGATTGCACTCACTTCAAAATACAGTTTTACATGTTCTTAACCAAGGCCATGCACAGTATTATGCGTGCATTCAGGACATGAATTAGACTTCAACTCATGAAGAATTGATAGCAATTGTCACTTTTCTAGTACAATAGCAAATATTTTAAAGCTCCATTGTTGTACTCCAGAGTCATGACAACATTTTGATCTGAGGCATTGTGTTATCTCCAATCAGTATGTTGGCAAGGAAGATAATCTCAACTGCTGAATAGAACTCGTACCTCACAAGCTTAGCCAGACGCGTTCTATTCGAGTGGTCCTCAATGATTCCAAGCTTCAGGCTGAAGAAGACAACAAACATTCAAAGTCATTAGAACCCAACCTGGCAACAATGTTTGTGATTACTTTCCCCCAAAGCATTAGATTACATGGATGAATCCTGTAAAAAGAGACATAGCGCTCAAGCAGGAGCAATAGAAAGATTTCTTTCCAATAAAATGAATCGTATGTGTTCCGCCTTGTCCTGCCAAAGAACAACATGCACTTTGCATTCACTAATGATAGGCTCAACTTGAGTATGCACTCTCCTTTGTGTGTACCAAATGTACCTTGGGTCGAACTGGTCAAAAATATGAGGATGGGGGTGGGTGTGCTTTGTACTGGGACAAGTATGGGATATCATATCCCTGCCAGTTTTTATACTCAGTGTCTACTATCTCACTGTACTGAATTGTACCGCACTGTCAGTTCATACCTAGTGCCAAACTCCTTCCAGAAGTCCTTGTACAGGTCGGCATCCATCTTCTTGACCATCTCCAAAATCTATAGAAATAGGCAGGAGCAACAGCAACAATGTCCCGTGATTGCAATGTCAATACAGTCACATCACAAGAGCTGTGACCGACACAGCTGTAGTAGATGTGAAAAGTCTTCATCCCTGTGAAACTACCCAAAACCCGGCACCGCTAAGAGATCAGTAAGTGAAAAAAAGGATGTAATGAACAATGCCATGACCGACCCTGCTCTTTCAACTAACCTTGCGCACGAGCTTCTTGCGAATGACCTTGAGCAGCTTGTGCTGTTGCAGAGTCTCACGGCTGACATTGAGTGGCAGATCGTCAGAGTCAACAAGACCCCTCACAAAGGCCAGGTACTTGGGCAGAATGTCATCGACTTCGTCGGTGATGAAAACACGGCGCACATACAGCTGCAGTGCACAGAGCAAAAGACGATGGACGTAACTCGGGATCAGATTTCACATACACGCAGAAACAATGTACACCAACAATGGAGATTGCATGTGTGAAAGAAAGATACAGTCCTGTCTTCAGTTCATGGCATACATCCACTGCTAACATCACATCCATACAGCGTACTAACGTTAGTAACAAAATAATGTAAGAGCGGACTTGCTATTATATGGACATGTTGTTGTTGTTGACTTTTATTTTACTTCACCAATGGCACAGGCATGATTGCCTTCTCACCGTCCCATAGGTCCGGTTCTCACAGAAAGATGAAGGACATGAACGTAGTTTGATGCTTAAGATACGCCTGGACACGGTTTGGAATGCTTTGAAGCGGGTCACATTTCCTTGGCCCAAGCTATAGTACGTTGGGTATTAGTGTGCAGCGCAATCCTAAACAGACTATGCAAATACCACAGTCTGTCATATTAAAATATTGTATACTGTAGTCTGGTACATGATAATAAGAGGGCAAGCAGCAGATTAGCAATATCTGCCAATAGCTACAACTTGGAGTCATGTTGTTGGTGTTAACGAGATCGGCCAGGGAGCGCATGTGGTAGAGGTGGAACTAGTTAATGTAGTCTGGCACAACTACTAGTAATTACAAACGCAAACCCCACCTTGACTTGATTGCTGCGCTTTGAAACGTCCTGGTAGTACCCAGCTGGTGCAGCCTTGGGCAAGAACAAGATGGAGCGGAAAGTCACTTCACCCTCGGCGACGAAGTGGATCCTGGCCAGTGGTTCGTCGCTCTCCTTGCTGAACGCCTTGTAGAAGTCGTTGTATTCCTCATCCTTCACGTCCTTGGGGCTGCGAGTCCAAATAGGCTTGTTCTCGTTCATGAGCTCCCAGTCCCAGACAGTTTTCTCAACCTTCACAGTAACAACGGAGACAAGAGAATGTATTATTCACATCATTAATTCTATTTCAATGTATTCATAACAGGAAAGCTAATAATCAGCACAACGCTGGCTAGGGAAATGTGATCATTCACTTCCACTACACGTTGTAGAAACAAACCTAAGCATACTGCGAAAGATATCCTGGTCATCTGTAAAAAAAGTCCTTTTGTCTTCAAAGTGTACCTTAATTTAAGCTTTCCTTACGGTCTGTGTCTTAGGCTTGTCATCCTTCTTCTCCTCTTCAACTTCAGCTTCAGCCTCCTCGTCCTCCTCCTTCTTTTCGGCTTCATCCTCTTTCTTGTCTTCAGCTGGAGTTTCTTCTTCATCATCATCCTCAACAGGCTCTTCAACTGATTCAGTCTACAGAAGACAGGACAGTTAGCAGCGTTAATAAATTGAACATAATCGCGAGCTGAAAACATGCACGCAGTCTGATATCCACTAAGACGACTATAGCGTTTAATTCCAGCCGAGTTTAATCTGCACGTAGCGGCTGCAATATCTGATCAATGTAGTGTGCATGAAGTTCAAAGGCTCTGAGAAATTTTTACCTTGCTCGACCACAGGTAGATAGGGAAGTTGATGAACTGGCTGTACTTCCTGATCAGATCCTTAAGTGTGTCTTGTTCCACAAAGTCATATGCTTCTTCCTTCAGGAACAAGCTGCACACCAAACAGTATAGCAAGGACAGAATCCATAGAATTGAGGAAGAGTTGTAAAGAGAAGGATACTGTGGGAATGCTCATAGACCATGCAGCTTGTGCAGCCACGTATATCCTATAATGTAGATTGTCTGGCTTTATGTATTGTTGCTCCTGGTTGGCTAAGCCTATAGGGCTTGAAAGTGATGACGTCAAAAACGGCCAGGGAGTAGTAAGTTGACATCAGATTTCTATTTTGGATCCACTAAGGTGTGACTTTGCTATTAGAGAGGTTCCGCACTACGTAAAGTTGAGCAACTTTACATTAGTGGGCGGGGAAAACCCGTGAATTCGCGAGTTTGCACTCCACTAACGGAAAGTTGTCTATGTAGAGTACGTAGATAGGGCTCTGATAACGTAGCTGGTCCGTAAGTGGATTGGGGTACAAATTTATGACTCTGTCCCCAGGTCGATCTGGTCGTACACTGCCGCGTTCGGAGTTGCCAAGGGCAGCTACGTGATTTGAAAACTCCGTATGGCGGAACCCAGATGCGCATGCAGTTTACGTAAGACTTTCCGTAGATCAACTACGTTTTTTACTAACGTAATTACGTTATGCGGAACCTCTCTATTGCCTCAGTATGTGGGTGCATAGCAACCCACTCATATCGTATGCAGGGGTGACTTTTACTTCGCCACCAGTTGTAACCCCGCCCCCAGTGGCCAAATCAGTCAGTTTCACTGGCTACATCACCTTGCTGTGAGTAAGACGGCTTGAAATGTGCTCGGATCCATACAAAAACTGGATCCAAGTGGATCCAGTTTTTGAATTTTTGAAATTAATGCTATGCTGTGACGTAGCACTTTCAAGCCCTACAAGGACTCTCCATTCATTGGCTGTTCCACTGCAAGCATGATAACTGTCATCTCGTTACGCTATTTTAGAATTAGGCTAAGGCTGGCTTTGGAGAGTTCTTCAATCCTTTCCTTGTGCAGTGGTATATTACAATCCATCTTCCTTTGTCGACTTCAGTTATGCGTTTGTGGCGCTCTGGTTACATGTGGATATTTTTTGCATTATAGCGTAGCATTAGGCCTCGGTCACACTACGGCAAAAATGCTGCGTCAGCGTCAGAATCATGAGCTTTTCCATGGCAACTGACGCAACGCGGGAAGTTTGAGCGTCAGACGCTGCTGCGTCTGACGTGGGGAAATCGGCTGCGTTGCCGCTGATGGGAGTGACGCTTGGCGGCAAAACAGTGTCTTTCAAGTAAAATTAGTTTCAAGACACTTTGCTTGAGTTGAGCAGTTATTCGACATTCGTCTGTTCAAGGTTTGTTTTGTTCCCTCTTTTTGTTCGAGATGAGTCCGTGGACCTACGAGGCCGAGGCTGCTCTGCTCCGAACCTGGCGGAAGAGCGAGGCGTTTTCTGAGAAGAAAATGATGTCGAGAAAGGACCAGTTGTTTGAGTGGGTCATCGGCCAACTGGAGCCTGTTGACTTGTGAGTGTTGTGTTGTCGTCAAGAGCCCCAAAAAGGACAGCCAGTATGACGAAGTCAAGAGAAACACAGCTGCGATGCGGACTTTTCTTGCCTGAGCAATGACACTACAACTGAAAATGGCTTCAAATTCGGAAAGAAACAACAACGATCGTGCACGCGTGGTTTGTAGTACCTTTCGTCTTCTTGTAATCAAAAATCAATGAAAAATTCGAAAACTTTGTCCGACAATTTTTTTGTATATTAGCAAAAGGCCGGTTTCCGTGGGAATCCGTGTCGTCATTGAGTTTTCCTGGTGGTTTTGTGACGTAGACAAATGCGTCATGCCGCGGCAGTCATGAGCTGCAAAAAAAACAAAACACTGTGTGACCCCGCGTCTCCGTCAAGTGCTGCGGCTTGACGCTGCGTCCAGCTTCAAACTGCCGTAGTGTGACCGAGGCCTAAGCAGAATACATTTTCACCGATTCTTCAAGGGGTGTTGATATCAAAGTAACAAGAAAAGTGAATCTCTGTCCCCAGGTTTCGTGAGCTGGTGCAACTTGTGGTTAGGTCTCTGTATCTAACAAATCTAACATCACTGTTTACCCTCCACCCAACGACCCCTCCCCTCCGCAACCCCACACAGTCTACAGTTCTCGTGGGATCAAACACAAAACTTAACCCTTTACTGTCCGTACAAACATTCATCGATCCAATGGGATCGATGCTCCCAGGGCCTATCTATGTGGGTAGAATCGGTTGTAGAGTGCTCAAAACACGTGACCGGGTGATCAGGTACATGTACTATAAATCTGAGTCGCGAAAAGACTGGGTCCAAATACTTCATAGTGCCGAAAATCGAAGCTGCGTTTCTTCAGTTTGCATGCAGTAATGGCGGCAAAAGGAAGGAGGATGAAAGTCGTTGTTGACACCTGAAGAAGCTGCGTCCCTCCTAGCTAGTTATGGATCTGATCGCGAGTCAAGTGGCTCGGAGTTAGATCTTTTGTCTTCAGGAGAGGAGGAATGCATCAACGATGACATGGTTGGCCTCGTTGAAGCCGACGAAGAAGATTTTGAAATGGTCGAAGTCGAGTCAGCTGACGGATCAGCTAATGTTGCGGAGGAAGAAGGGAGAGCGCCAGGAAAAGAGCCAACCTCACAATTTCTGGGAATGGAGGCTGTGGCGACAAGAGCACGGAGTAGCAGTGGTGCTACTGGTGAAACGTCGATCGCGACTAGTTCGGTTGCGAGGTCGACTAGGTCTTCAACAGCGGCGAGGTTGGCGCAGGCCCTGCAACCTGTACTACGCGTACAGCCGCCGCCACAGGCATCGCATTCGGCTCCGTCTCAGTTCAGAGAACTAGCTCCGCCAGCACCAGAGCAACTAGCTCCGGCTACGCTGTATGCTGCGCCGGCACAAGCGCCAGAGCAACTAGCTCCTGCTACGCTGTATGCTCCGCCAGCGCGAGCGCCAGAGGAACGTTATATTTCTCGCCGGCCGAGCGGAGCGAGTGAGGTGAGAAATGATTTCTCGCGCAACAAAATTATTTTTCTTGCAAATATGGAATCTGATGTTTTCTCTTTTTGTTGCTGTTCTTTTTGCCTGACTCCTTCAGTCAGTTTTTTGTGTCTCACCAGTGTCACATCTGGCTGCGGCCTACTACCCTCACTCTGTGTGCTCCTGCCTCTGTTGTCTGGGTCCATGTCGTTATGTCGGTGTATGTGGAGCGAGAATAGCTCTGCCAGCGCAGCAAGTTCTACCAGCTACAACGGTGCAGCCAGCACAAGCGCAACGTCGAGGTGGGGGTCGGAGATGACGAGAATTTACGCTGCCACAAGGAGTGCGCCACTGGGAGACTGTGGATGACTATGATATACCTTGTCTTCACATTCACTCCATGTCGCCCGGCTGGGCTTCAGCTTCCTGACAATTTTCAGCCATCAGAGGAAATTGATTTTTCTCTCTGTTCTATTCTGATGATGTGCTGGAAAAAATAGTCGAGTTCACAAATGTGTATGCCTGGGGAAAAATCAATGAGAAGTGCAGCTATGCTCAGCAGGACGGGTCTTGGCAGGGAAACGACGAAGGAGGAAATCAGTAAGCTGAGTGGTGTGTTTATTTATTTTGGCCTTGTTCCTGTGCCCGACTGCATGAACTATTGGAGTATGCAAAGCCTATACCATGGGCTTTGGGCACGCGCATTCTTTACTCAACTACGTTTCAAAGCCCCGCTGTCCTTCGTTCACTGCGCTATGCCTGGTGTTGGCGCTGGGGACCGACTTTGGAAGGTACGATATCATCAGGGAGAAATGCATGCGGTTCTGGCAGCCACGGCAGACTGTGTCCATAGACGAACGAATGCTGCGTTTCAAGGGACGGAGCGCAATGAAAGTTTATATAAAGGACAAGCCCACAAAATGGGGCTTCAAGTCTTTTGTCCTTTGTGACTCCACGAATAGCTACCATTGGAACATGGAGCTGTATACTGGACAGCAGGCGCCACCATCTGCCAATGGTACTACGTACGACATCGTTATACGTCTGCTGACAGACCACCTGATGAATCCCGGTTATCATCTATTTTACGGATAACTATTATACCTCACCTGTCCTTGCTAAAGCACTGATCGCGCAGAAAACTAATCTAACAGGAACTCTGCGCACAAACCGCATTGGCGTTCCTAACGTGCTCAAGCAAGCAAAGGACTTTGAACGTCGTGGCCAGCGCGGTGATATGATCTATGTACGAGAAGACCGCCTTCTTTTTTTACAGTGGCTGTACAAAAGAGTTGTGTCCATATTGTCCACATATGACTCGGCCACGGAGCACGATGCGCAGTGCTTTGTAAAAGAGGATTGCCAGTGGGAGCTGAAGGAAATCCGCCGCCCACAAGCCGTGGCGACATATAACACGTAAATGGGCGGAATCGATAATTTTGATCACCTGGCGGAGGGCTATTCACTGTAGTATTCAGTTCTTCGCCGACCGAAGAAGTCATGGAAAGTCATAATGTAGTATGACCTGATAGAAATTTCTATCATCAATGCGTACGTCCTCATGACTGAGTATATGAAGGCTAACCCAGGACGCATCAAGTGACGGACAAGTGGAACGGACAGGTGGAATTCCGCGAACGGCTTGTTCGCCAACTCGGCGGACTAGAACAGACTGGCCAGCCACCACTTGCTAGAGCTGGTGTAGCAGCTGAACCAGATCTACATGTGGATCACCTGCCTGTATCTGTTGATCACAAGAGTAGAGGAACCAAGAGATCCGAAGCTGGCTGTGTCTGTAAATTGACCGCAATTTCAATGCATTGCTTTGGGGCACTAGATTATCAGATTGATTTCAAATCTTCTGTAGAAGATTCCTCTGGACATGTAGTGTCCACAGATATGTAGCAGAACCACAATTGGCCATAACTGTGTGAGGGTATTGGACTTTATGCGTGCCTCTCTATAAATACCCGGAATCCGACAATGTGCGCAATATTTCGTATTTTTCAGCGAACCACCGTGCAACCTCAGATCATCCGATTGACTCCAAATCTTCTGCATGAGATTTCTGTGGTCATGTAGTTTCCAGAAATATAATTCTGGTGTTCCTATCCCTAAAATGGACCAGTTTTGAGCTACATGTACTTCTTGTGATACCTGTGTTTTACATACATTTTAATCGGACGGTAAAGGGTTAAACTAAATTCAATCTATGAAAATTCGCAATGAAAAGTACAATATGCACAGTCACTACGTACATGTCATCATTCCATCTGTACAGCAACTAGACCATGTAAACTTCAGTAGAGCAGCGACTAACCTGACAGTGGTGCCACGGCCCAGTGTTTCTCCACGTGGATCCTCACTGACCGTGAACTGATCAGCATCAGATTCCCAGATGTACTGCTTATCATCATTATGCTTCGACGTGACAATAACACGATCGGCAACTGAAAGCAGGCCGAAGAGGAGAAGGTCCGATAAATTGTGTGCACATGTACCACATATCGTAAACTGTGCCACAGCAGAAGCCATTACTGCTTGAAGATACGGCTACTTGCATGCAGCTGATACTTCAAAGTAGATCATTACACCACTGATTCCCTCGCTATATGGGAAAACTGTAAATCAAAGGATCTACAGACTGTGCACTGAAATGCAGGATCACATTTGTGTGGTCTGGAGAGCCGAAGTCTTACCCAAGAAGGCCGAGTAGAATCCAACACCAAACTGTCCAATAAGATCGCTCTGGACAGTCACATCAGATGATTCCTGAAAGTGAAAGAAGCAGAAGAAGAATATGCAGTGCAGGGTACTACCATGACAAATTCTTTCAGCAATATCAGCACAAAACTGGAACATCAGAGTTTCTTCGAATGGTTTGCATTCATATCATAATGTGTCAGCAGGTGAAAGTTCAGGCCCAGAAACGCTGCTCTCAATTTCATAAGAGTTAGAGGACACACCACGATTTACATGCAAATATCATGGCAGGAAAGCCAATACATTCACTTACAGACATCTTGCCGAGGAATTCGCTGGTACCAGACTTGGCAATAGTACCGAGGTTCTTGACAAGATCCTCCTTTGTCATTCCTGTCAGCGTAAACACACAGTGAAAATTCACACAACTTATCCGCTGTATTTCATAATGATGGGAATATTTGACAAGACGAAGTCGCAAGGAACAATGACAAAACTCTATGGTCGTAATGTTTTAAGAATGTTTGTGCACTGGTTATCTCAATGCCGTGTGTCCTTTACCATTAACTGAAGTAACTTAGTTGGTAGGCTTCCAACTAGACCTATTGCTACTGGACCTACCAATTCCAGTGTCAGTGATGTGCAGTGAGTGAGTGTCCTTGTCAGCCTGAAGAAACACATTGATACAACACACGGCCACACAAACAATAATAAGATATACTGAAGAACCACAGGTCAAGTGAACCTGAAAGTGAAGTGTGCTAACAGTTCCTTGCATCGCTACTTTTCATTTGACGACCCTTACAGTAAAGTCGGATTCTTAGAGGCATCCCTGCTGCGCTAGCACCAGGTGACAGTGCCAAGATTGTGCAGCTAGCCGAGCTCCATGCTCAGCACCGGCAGCTGGTGGATCAGGCGAGGGAGAAATCGAAGCAGGCAGCCACTCTCCGGCAGCATTTAAACTTTGTTGCGCTGCATGGTGCGGAGCAAGGTGTCGCCGGGCAGAATCTGGCAGATTTGTGCGGCAATATTCAAGCACAGTGGAAAGCGGCCGTGGATGACGAGCACATGCCCAGCGCAGGTGCTGATAGACTCTTGCAGCAGGTGCAAGTGGCATCCAAAGAGAAAGACTTAAGCGGACCATGCGAGACGAGCATGGAACCGATCCTACAGCAGCATTACATCCAGCGGCAGGCATATCATGGTGGCGCCTTCATAGGCAACCATGTTCATAAAGGTCTGACGGATGACATCATCATGCCTCTCACAGCTGCTCCTGTGTCCGTGGTTGAGCGGCGGTGCCCTAGCCTTCTCCCAGACGCTACAGCCGTCCAGCAGAGGTACAGGCAGATAGTAGAATGTACAGGAGGGGTTCTAGCACAAAGTTGACCCCGGAAGTGACCTTTCGACGGGTTGATGTGACCCTGTGTAGAAGCAAGGGAGACTACCACGACTTATACCTGAATCGTGATGTGAATCTTCTAGCCGACGTATTTGAGACGTTTCGAATCACAGCGATGAACACATACGGACTCGATCCAGCGCACTATTACACTCTCCCTGGACTCGCCTGGGATGCACTGCTCAAATACACCAAGGTGTCCCATTCTCCGTTAAGTTCTCAGCGATGTGGATACCTGTTGCTTACTACTTCTAGGAGGGGAAATATGTGATCAAATGTTGAATTTGGGTGCAATGTGTGCTGAGTTGCTGCTGCTTGCTCTGTGCATGGAACCGATCCTGCAGCAGCATTACATCCAGTGGCAGGCATATCATGGTGGCGCCTTCATAGGCAACCATGTTCATAAAGGTCTGACGGATGACATCATCATGCCTCTCACAGCTGCTCCTGTGTCCATGGTTGAGCGGCGGTGCCCTAGCCTTCTCCCAGACGCTACGGCCGTCCAGCAGAGGTACAGGCAGATAGTAGAAGGTTCAGGAGGGGTTCTAGCACAAAGTTGACCCCGGAAGTGACCTTTCGACGGGTTGACGTGACCCTGTGTAGAAGCAAGGGAGACTACCACGACTTATACCTGAATCGTGATGTGAATCTTCTAGCCGACGTATTTGAGACGTTTCGAATCACAGCGATGAACACATACGGACTCGGTCCAGCGCACTATTACACTCTCCCCGGACTCGCCTGGGATGCACTGCTCAAATACACCAAGGTGTCCCATTCTCCGTTAAGTTCTCAGCGATGTGGATACCTGTTGCTTACTACTTCTAGGAGGGGAAATATGTGATCAAATGTTGAATTTCGGTGCAATGTATGCTGAGTTGCTGCTTGCTCTGTTCAGATTCTCTCTGATCTTGCGTGCGAATGGTGAGCTGTGTGTATTAGTTGTTCATCATGCCACATGCGCTATCTGCTGGGTATGCTCGGTGTCCGTCATCTTCCAACCATTGCAATATAGTAAGTTGTGGCAAGACACGTTAACGCTCAGAGTACAGTGGACTTAGTTTACACTCTGCCATACTCTTGGTTGGAACACACATTGTCCAGAGCACGAGTGTATTGATCCATACTGAATTAAAGGGGAAGTACACCCTGAAATCAAATTTCCACCAGTTGCAGTCTTCAGGGTGCTGAGTCGAATGGTCTTTGTCTGAGGAAGCTGAGACGCTCCCTTCCTCCTTTATTTCCAATCGAACTCGCGCACTTCCACCGAAACTGGGTGACTGCGCCCTACTAGATGGGGATTTGTATGCAAAAGTCACTAAAAGCACCGTTTCGTTCTTATAAAAGCACGGATGACCGCGATTGGTCCATATGTTGTAGTCTTTTGGATGCTGAGTCGACTGATTTGGATCCGAAAAGGCTGCGATGCAGCATTCGGCCCTTGTTCCCAATCGAACACCGGTGAGTAAGCGGTCACCTGGTCACCGTGCTGCAGGCTACAACTTTTACAGCGTTCCTGTCACTCGAGTTTAAACTTGGTGTGAAAGTTGTAGCCTGCAGGTACGGTGACCAGGCGACTGGTGTACGCATGAGCACATGACCGCCGGTTCGATTTTTTCAAATGCAACCTACACTCCTGGCAGCGTATTTCAATGGGTATGGACCTCTCTCTTCCAGGGCCCAGTAACCCTCTACGGCGGCTAAACATCTCCAATACCCCAAAAAACTGAGCGAAGTCGGCCTGTCAACTGGAGTCGACAGCGGCACTGGGAACTGCATTCTTGCTGGTCGCCGGACTGCTGTCGAAAGCGGTACTCAGAGTGCATGAATGGGCCGCCGACTGCAATCGACAGCGGCAGTGGACGGGTTAAGAACTCAGATGGTGAGCCAACATTTAAAAATGTGGTCTCAGTACTCCTTGTCAATTTTGTGCTAGATTGTGGACGCCTGACTGTTCAAAATCTGGTTTAGTTGGTGGACTCAATCGCAAAACTTGGGCCCACATTTTTCTATGTTACAACTTGTGTAGAGTAATTCGTAAACCAAAGGCACTATTCGTTTCTGTTTTCTAGCATACATGTGTTTTTGTTTTTTTTGCAACAGGCATTTTGACATGCTTTCCCACCTCTCACATGCTACTGGGCACAGTTATCTTATGCCACCTCGAAATCTTCAATATTCGCAAAAAAAATACTTCAACATGGGCGGTGGCAACATACATGGGTCTGAGAGAAATGGTTTATCTGGTCACGGCATTCTTGGAGATTCCAAAAGCATAAGGTTTCCCTACACCTATCTCCCATCGTTTTCATGTGGCAGTCCACTGTTTGGTGTGTTGTTTTTACAGATCACCCCGGGAGTTTACATGCATTGAGTAAGACCCATAACAGGCTAATCTTTTCACAATATTGCACTCGAATAAGCAAAGAACCATTCAACCGAGAAAATAATAGGGCCTAAGGAACATTAGAACACATTACAAAGGTCAAAAAGAATGGTTTCACCAATTATAGAAACATACGTTGTAACGCTGCGTTTCATGCACGTAGCTAAATGCTAAGGCAATCATCAGACAACACAAGAACACATTATATTTCTTAGGCTCATGGGACATGCCCCACCAGAATTCACTATTTTACTGAAGTTTACTTCATGCCATATAACATACAATTAAGGTGTATAACCAAGTTAAATGCGTGTCATCTTCATAATCAAACACGGTCATGACAAACGACCAGGTAACCCTCTCTGAGAAACCCTGCATACACGCCTGGAAGACATAACTTGCAGGACCAATTACTCTATGTTAAAGACACCTTGTTGACAATAAAACGTACCTTGATTTTAATGGACAGCTCTTCCGTTGTTCCCAACACGTTCTTGTCTGTGAGAGACTGGAAGCGGATCTTGTCAAGGGCATCAGATGAGTTTGAGATCAACTCACGGAGGAAGATCTAAGAGCAACAGGGTGGCATATCAGAAGAGTACCGAAAGATAACGACTCAATTCACATGACTGTACACCTTTTACATATCAGAATAGTAAGATATCCACTCAATTCACATGACTTTACACCTTTTACACTTCAGAATAGTAAGATATCCACTCAATTCACATGACTTTACACCTTTTACACTTCAGAATAGTAAGATATCCACTCAATTCACATGACTACACCTTTTACACTTCAGCATAGTAAGATATCCACTCAATTCACATGACTTTACACCTTTTACACATCAGCACAATAAGATTCACAATCGCCAGGGAATTTAGGAAAATATATTATACGCGTCTGGGAACTGCATGGCATCGAATACTAGCACAAGTGCCTGTGCAATAGAATTCTTCTCAAATCTGAAGCTGCCGAGCATGAAGTTAAAATTATTCCGGAAGAAGACACGGCAGTGCTTATTGAACAATGAACTACCCACCTCCTTATTGCGATACAGAGAGTTGATAATGAGTTTCATCATGCGATTGACTTCTGCCTCGAATGCATGCTTCTCAGCTCCTTCCCGGAGCTCCTTCATTTGCGAAACATTCAAGCCATCGAGCTGAGTAAAGACAACACAGACACAAAATTGTACAGTTCGGTTTACCCAACGTAGCTCGATACCTTCCGCAGCAGTCAACACTGAGAAAAGCGGCTCAACAGCAAATAGCCAATACTGGTTTCATATCCTGTGACTCTTTCAGTACTCACCCAGCCAGAGCGAAGGACAGGTGAACTCTAGGATTCAACTGCTATACATATGTTTTAAAATTCCACTGCTATGATCTGGAATCAAACAGATCATTGACTGGAAGGCATTGGACGGTTATACACTAGTTCAACTCGTCACTATAATTATTGTCAAATTACCTACAGTTAGGATTGGCCTGGTATCTGCATGTACATGTATATCCACCAGGCTCAAAGCCTGACCACTGCATTAAAAAACATCCCAGCATGCTGTTACTAACCTTTATTGCCTCCTCTTCCCTGTTGAGTGACAGAAAAGTCCACAAACAGAATATCGAGTCAGGACAATATTTATTTGTTTATTTATTTATTTTTGCACCTCGTGGCATGTCAAGACAGCCAATTGAATTGAGGAGAGGGTGAGACCAACCACGGAAGAAGAGAAAAAAGAAAAGAAATGTGACATTCTCTATTTAGAGCTGTAGACATTCAAAACATGGCACTCTACAACAAAGCAAGCTAGAGTACATGTAGACTGATAAGCAACACAAGGCCCACAGTCCATCGAGCCTAAGAAACAACACAGACTAACAGTCATTCGTTGTGTGTATGTTAGGGATAGCATTGCTTTGGATCTGATGCATAGCTGCACTAATCTATTTCAAAAGCTAGCATACCTCTGTACAACTTCATCGTCAGTCTTGGAGCTATCCTTGCTCTTTCCCAGATCTTCTTCTACTGTTGGTGCTGCTTCTTCAGAGTCAGAATCATCATCTGCACGGCACAGACTAGCCCCTGAACAGCACAACATTATGCGTGATACACATTCACAATGTATTTGTGGTAATTATATGCTTTTAAACGCATATTACATGTAAAGTATACAAACCGGCGTTTCGGAGAACGGGGCTTTAACAATGCGATAAATAGTTCACTGATGACCATCGAAAGAAAAAACATCTATGAGACACATTTTTAAACATTTTTCAGTTCATGATTGTTTCATGGTATTGTAGCGTCTCTGACGTTCTCGCATCATGACATCATCATTTGTTTGCATGTACACGTCATATTTTGCTCATCATCACAAACACTGATTCACCATACTCTCGCACACATTGTAATACCTACTACACGTACTTCTCTACCATAATAATTACGTAATGTTTGGCTAGCATAGTTCCAATACACATTACGACATCTTTTGATGTTACGCACTCCTCGCCTACAACGCTATTGTAGAAAAGTAGTCTTTACTCATCTCTTGTAAGTTCTGTTTGCATCCAAACACTTCTTCCAAACAGCACACGTCAGATATCTAACAAAACAACAAACTTCATTGCACAGTCTTCTATCACAATCTCTTTCCTATATAAACCTCCTTTCTCTTCACTTTCTTCATGACATTTAGTGTTCGCCAGTCTTGTAAAGATCTTGGAAACTAACACTCGTTGCACTGTATCTAGACTACTAAAGTATTATGTCGGCATCAATTGTTCTATGTATCGCATTACATGTAAAGTGTTTGTACACGTAAACTGCATGAAATGCAATTGAGATAGTCAGCACACTAGTAGCACTAGTAGCACTAGTACATATATAGTACATAGAGCTACATGTATCACGAGGCTTATTGCTCTTGTTGCTACTGCTGGCAGTGCGGTTTCATTTAGCTCATAGCTGCACAGATCAGGCCTCCCTGGTCAAACAAGTACCAGTAGCTGTCTGCTGCATCAATTGCTTCTTTTTTTTATATAGTATAATTAATTACCGATATCGCCATGGAAATGATATTCATTCATCCATGACCGTCACATGCTCATGATAACATTTCTGAACTGAAACATATATCCTTTCCCAAAGACATTGAGCATACTCTATGCCTATGGGTCTTCCTTGATGGGATATGCGAAAGGAGTTTGAGCACATCACGGGCAAGTGCTTCTGTTCTGACACGCGAATCGCAACAACACATACAAAGAAGAGGCGATGAACCATTCGGCTGTGGATCTGAGTTTCATACAAAAGTGATTAATCCACCCACCATGTACTGAGCAGTGTTGCATTCGGGGTTGGGCTGGGGGGGGGGGGGGGGGGGAGTGGGGATGAATCCCTAGAAGTTCTGGTGATATCCACACGATATCCACACAAGATTTCACATTATCCACTGACAGTCATCTATGATCCAGAACATGGATACCACCACAGTTACTTAGCAGCAACAGCTTCACTTCTGCCCACCATTAAAGGTTGATTGATCTTTCTAATGTCCATTCGGAGTTCCGGAATATGGAATAAAAGTGAAATGGCCATGGCATGGGTTCGAGAGAGAGTGAAATGTGTAAAATGCATACCACCTTGCGAAAATCTCTCCGCATTGGTACACATCGCTGTTAGCCTCCAAGTGAACGGCACTAGAATCACTGCCCCCGCCTCACTTATTCGTGTATCGCAAATGAAGTTTTTAGTGGCCGAGCACGGTGAGCACTTCTAATGATTCATACTGCACACGGAATACGATTTTGGAAATATTTTATTCTCCGAGCATATTTTTCTAGTCAGAACAAATCTGCAACTCACCTGAAAGGAGCAGGAGTGCGAAGACTCCAAGAAGAAGAACGGTTTTCATGATTTGTTATGGCCAATATTTTATACCTAGACGACCCTTCGCTCGCCCGCCTTCCCGATCTGCTTCACCGACACCCTCCACGTACACACGCCAGGTCTTGGAGCAGCGAATCGCTGGAGTAACGAACTGTCCTCGAAAAGCAACACGTGTTTTATCCAGACCGTACCGACCGTACATCGCGTACTGTGCCATCCGCGATCGATCCGCTATGTAACGCAACGCATGCCCTTTTCGTGGCGAGCTGCCATTGGTCAAGCCGTGATCACGTGATCCAGTGAGTTGGCAGTGCAGTGCGTTAGCGCGTGACAACGGGATGCGCCGCGCCGGTTTCGCGCGGCGCAGAAGTCGTTGTTTTTCCAACTGCTGCTCATGCCCGGGCGCCCATGCCATGGCGTCCCTCTCTTACTTAGTCTTAGGGCGCGTTCGTCATCATCTGTTCTAACAAATTTTATAAAGAGATTACCGTATTATCCCTGATATAAGCACAGTCTCCAATAATAGCACGTCTCCAATAATAGAACACCTTGGGGCGGCATTCAAAAAATAAAGTGCTCAGTCTCCAATATAAGCACACTGTGTAAATTCATTATCTGTACCGGCGAAAAAAACCCTGAAATGTGTGTGTCATACATGAATTTGGCATGGCAACATGCCTCTGAAATGAGGTTGAAATAATAATGGAACAGTCTCCAATAAAGGAACGTCTCCATTAATAGCATGGGGCGGAGGTACATTGAAAAAATATAGGACCGTGCTTATATTAGAGATAATACGGTAGTTGAAGTGTCCCATTAGAACGGTTTCTATCATTTTAGAGTTTTTCAGTGGAATTGTCTTGGCGATGATGACGTCCGATCAGATCGACCATCTCCACGTACTACGTGACGAAGCTATTCCAAACTCTTCGAAACCGTAATCCACCTTCCCATCGGATGAGTTTCGAGGAGCTTCGTTTTTCTGAAGAGGCCAATAAGGCCACCTCTTCAGAAAAACGAAGCTCCTCGAAAAGTCAAAGGCGTGACAATTCGAACGCGCCCTTAGTCTCAGCTCGTCAGCTGACAACACTCAACACTGAAAACAGTCACCACCATCACTGACGTCTGTCCATGTATGTACGTGTGTGTAATGACACTGTCGTGAGAAGGTGCTCTCTTCACGGTCTTGAGCTCAACAGACTGCAGACATGGTAGACGAGGTACAATGTAGATCTCAACTACTTACATGTACTAACTAATAGTAATATTACTAACTTAGACTCAAGCCAAGGCGAATTCTCGCTTGGGCTTCCTGCGCAAAGCTGCTCGCGTACTCGATGGTGCTGGTAAACGAACCGTCTACAGAGGTTTTGTGAGGCCAGTCCTAGAGTATGCGCCATTGGTATGGGTGGGAGCAGCTTCAAGCCATCTACGCCTTCTTGATCGAGTGCAGAGAGACGCGCCCTCTACATTCTAGGCCCTGATGTCCTCCTCCAGAGTTTGGCAGCAAGGAGATTGGTCGCCGCCCTCAGCTATGTATATTGATGTGTCTGGCAGGGCCACCGCAACTAACGTCGCTGGTCCCCCCCCCCCCCCCACAACTTCCCCCACCAACATGTCCTCGAACTCGGTCCGACCACTCGGTGCGCCACGAGTCTCAGCTACAGAACGTCCTCCGGGCTTCCTCTCCTGATTACGTGCGACGCGGCTTCCCCTACAGCATCATTGACGAGTGGAAAAACTTGCCCCCAACTGTGCTGCAGTCTCCGCCACGCCTGACGTCCCTCCAGTCGTTCAAGGGCAAGGTGCATCAGCACCTACGACAAAGCCGCTGGTATTGGGCTACAGACTCGCTGTAACACCCCATATATCCACAATCAGCTCCCTCCCCCTCACTTATCTATTTACATGTGTTTCGTAATCCCGTCCATGGTGCGCTGGATGGCGCTAACGCCGAGACCTTTGGTCGGCGTTGCTAGTCCCGCCTCACCGGCACAGGCTCCCTGAGAGCCCCTACTAGTACATTGTCTGTCTTTCTCCTTTGTTGTCTCGATCATTATTTTCTTTAGTCTTCTTCTTCTTCTCCTCTCTTTGTTATTAGCCATTGGCGGACTATGCTAAGCCAATCGTCAAAGTATGCTTTTGATAATGCGACAATTATGCCAACAAATATGCTGAATTATGCTGAATTATGCTCGGTTCCACTATGTATTCACGCTGTACATACAAGAGGATTGAGAAAGCACGCATACACACACCGCCATGCCCTAAGCATAATTTTTGTCTAAACCGAAAGATTATGCCGACCTTACACGTTGGAATCCGTATATTATGCCGGAGCATAATTATTTGACGAAATCCCAAGATTATGCCAAATATCATGCCGGCATAATCCGCCAAGGGCTATTTGTTATGATCTATCAGTAGGAGGTGCATTCTGTAAAAAAAATCTACTGTAGGTTGGTGATGTTCCAGCGCGGCCATGGGTAGGCCTTCACCACAATTCGCACAAAGAGTATAAAAAAGAGAAGAAAGACTAGACGAACAAGTCAAAAACAAACGCTACAAAATTTATGAGGCCTGAGTACACTGCATCAAGAAGAAGACATCCACTCACCAGGAGCGAACAAACTTGGCTGACAGTGCAATGGCAGGAGGACTCAAACAACTCCCGTAGTATGATGAGGGTCAGAACCAGGGCTAACGCTCAAACGGTTCAGATGGTCGCAAGACCGGGGCTCTCAGTCTCAGTGACCAGCCGTGGATGGTTGTAGGTCACTGTTTCCGAACCCAGTGGTCCTCCGCCTTGTATTTTGTAATACTAATATGCTGTCGACCAACAACACCGTGGCGTAACCATGGTAACTCTGCGTGCATGTTATGGATGACACCAAGAGTACATAATTAGTTACCCAAGACTGGCAAGAGTGTGCAACTGCCTGCACAACCTCTATGCTGTGCTGCGTCGGCAGAACTTCACATCACGTGACATGGTTCAAAAGGTTATGCTGGCAAACAGTGCAAAGTGACCACAAGAGAGTTGTACCCAAAGCTGGGCTGCGTACAACCCAGTATCTATCATGCACTAGAGTGCACGGGTTCATCACGTGATGTGAAGTTCTGCCGTCGCAGACCCCATACTCCATAGCTGGAGTTGCACACTCTTGTTTATCTACTCTTGATGACACGAAGTCATGACCTTTGAACAATGTACTAGTAGTAGCAGCAATGGCTGTGCCGGCTCTAATCTTACAACTCCCATTGGAAATATCGATACCGGTGTATGCACCTGATCTACAAGTACTTCAAGTAGTGGATGATACTCTAATAATCAATAATAATTTAAGAGGCATTCATGTACAGAAAAGAGAAAGGACCAAGGAACTACAATAAATTTAAAAATTTCACGGTTCGCGTGAGACTCGGCTGGAAGCCCAGTTTTCCGCATCCGTCGTGGGAACGCCACCACCCTCTAGGATCAAAGGCAGGCATAGTGGGATGGTATAAGACCATGATTGAGAAACAAAGGGTAGAGTCTACCAGGTTCAAGTCCTGCTTGGAAACGGAAGGAAGTTTTCCAGCCGTGCTGCGACCCACAGTTATTTGGGAACTTGTGGCCTGGCACGAGGGTAACATGGATGCAGCTAATGGGATTTCGGTCTTTGACCACTTGGTGGTGGGTCTGATCTACTCACCTCCCACCGTTTAGGCGCTGCATCTGCGCCTTTGATCCTAGAGGAACTACAAGTCACGCTATAATGTCCACTAACACCACCAGTTACTAAACACTCAGCTCATGCGATCACATCGCACAACACTGACCGACCGTACTGACGTTCTGCAACTAACTGGCTAACAGCTCTAGCACATCTTGGATGCGCACTCCAACAGCCTTCCAACTAACTACTTGGAAGGGTCTAAGTTATAATAATAGTATTATATTATATTATGATAACATACCGGTAGGTGGGGAAGCCCTTTTATTGATCTTCGCATCTTTGAGCCACACAGGTTGTGTGGAATGTTGCTTTGCGTCCTGGAATCGTGGTTTGACCATATTGTACAATGGTCTTGCCAGCAGGCAGCATCGATATGCATGAACATCCGCCAACGTCCTTCACAGCTGAGACTGTCAGCTTGTGCTTGTCTTGGTTGCGCTCACCTTCCCCTCCTATGTCATGCGATTATAGTATTATGATATCTACGTCGTTACTTGTTAGTTGCTGGAGTTGGCCACGTCGTGAATAGCTTATGGCTCTCAACGATTACCACCGAAGGTGCTTCTTCTGGGTTCGTATTGTTGTCCTCACTCAGGCAAGCGACTTGCTGAAGGTACCAGCACTGTGAAGAGCTAATGGCTCACCACTCATGGGCCATAAGTATAGACTCACATTGCCTTACGAAGTGTCGCGCTGGAAACGGATCGTCACTTTTAAATGTTGGCATCCAAAACGCGATAGTGATGGTTGGGCTGCTGGAGCAGTACTATACATTGTAGGGCTCCTCCAGCATAGCTTCCATTAGCCTTCTGAAGATGAGCTACTGATGAGGAGCGAGTTCCCCGAAAAACTGCGTATTGACCAGGGAGTGGTGCCTGCTAGCAGGATGCCCAGTGGAAGGTTGGACATGCTCCCGGACCCGGGGTGCTCCGGATGGTAGTCGTGAGTCAGTTATGTCACTGTGTGAAGCAAGGGTGAGCTCCACAGGAGCAACTAGCTTCGTCACTTATTAATATTACCTCAGAGGTCTCTACTTCTAACCTTTCCATATCACTGTAGTTAATGCTTTTAATTGACTGTTTATCTAGCCAGTCCTAATATCTTTCCCAACTCACCACTCGACGCTCTATGCGGAAGACCCTGGTTCAGTACCAAGGTTGATAATACGTGTACGCTCAAAATGTGTCATTTTCTCACCATCACAGAAGAACGGTGAGCAATTCGCCTCGGATTTTTTTAGAATTTCTTAAGAAGAAAGCCAGTATCAGCAAGAAGGTTCAACTTGAATGCTCAATTACCACTGGGGCTCCTCTCCCCCCAGTGGAGGCCTCCGATAGCTCTACAGTGCGTGGGGCCGGATCGTCCATCACCTACCGTCTTCGGTGGGGTCACCGACTCGTACTACGAGAATCGCCCAAAGCCCTCGGAACAGCTGTCAGGAGGGTCCCGCACGAAGTGTTGCGCACTATATTTGGGCAACGTAAAGCGTGGATGCTCCTCTGACTCGATTGCCAAGACTTAGTGGTGTACAAGACGAGAAATACAAGTAATCAAGTGTTCAGTCTCTGAAACCAAGTACTTTGGAGTGGCATTCGCCCACGTCGTCATTCCAGCGGAACACAAGGAAGCAGCCCTCGGTCCAGATTTCTGGCCTCCAGAGGTCACTGCAAGAGAATGGCGCTTTAAGCAGGACAGGATCACCTCTGACCACGCTTCAAATCAGTAAACATGTCTACTCTAAATCCACTCGCACCACCCTTCACCCCCAGACCCTTCTTGCTTCTCTTCAAATAAAACACCTTGAATATCGATACATTTATCAATTTCTTACGTTTACGTTTATTTGTCATATTGTTCAGCCTGCATCATGCTTACGCAGTCTTTTCCCTTTGCCCACCTCTAAGCGGTCAACTCGTGGAACTACAACAAACAATTTGTCAATTTGCTTGTATAAATCCATGGTAGGGTACAATTCCTTTTCCTCCAGAGCATCCCTTATGTGGAATGCCCTCCCTGCTCACTTGAAAGGAAGTGAGGACATTAGATCATTTTCTACAGAACTTTTGCACGCTCTAAATGACGACAAATTGACTATATCCCTATATAGCTATACCCCCTCCTTTTTGAAAATGTATTTCACCAATAAAATAAGGCTTGGAATTTTTCAAACATGAATATCGACGGACTTGCCCCTTCTGTTCATGCATTGCCCTGCTCTAGTAATGGTTCATGAATCCGCCCAGTCCACATTCCTTCTCCGTTTTTCTTTCCTTTCAGTTGCATCTTCCTCTCTGCTATGTTTTATTTTCTCTTTTCGTTCGTCCCTCTTGATATTTGTACTTTGTACTGTTGAGGCAACGAACTGAAATAATAATAAAAACCGACTCACGGAGCACCTTCGTCACCATTAGAAGTGGATGGCCGAGCAGCGACCTTTGGCGTCCATATCTATGCCCGAGAATGAGACTTCGAGTGGCAGACTGAGACAAAAGATGAGAGAATAGTACATGAATACGATTAGATAATGCCCAATATAACTTACTGGTATAAGGCATGCGAGGGATAACCTAGCCTAGCCTGCACGTTAACCACCTCCTCCTCCCCCCCCCCCCCCATATACCATGATACAGTGTAGTCCAACTGCTTGAACAGGCCCAGGATACTAATATCCGAAATACAAACAAGGCCGGTCCGAAATACATTGTATACCAGCGACCGTGTGACAAGTAATTACCAGTAGTTAGTTGGAGATTAGAACTGTCTACCAGCATGTCGGATCTCACGCTCATGGTCACGTTTGCCAACACCCCACACCATCCACGCATCAAAACTCCAACGGTTTTGTCCACCCCCGGCCCCGGCCGCGTCAAGATGACAGGAATGAATGCCTGACACACACACACACACACACACACACACACACACACACACACACACACACACACACACACACACACACACACACACACACACACACACACACACACACACACACACACACACACACACACACACACACACACACACACACACACACACACACACACACACACACACACACACACACACACACACACACAACTATTACTTCACAAGGTCTTTGCAAGAAGATACCATGCATGATGATCGTAAAGGGTAAAAATGCTAACCATGTCAAATAATTATGTCATAGTACAAGACTGTAGGAACGACTTCGTTGCAACACTAGATCATGTAGATGATCTGATCACTGTGTCTGTGGTTTACACGCCGGGGTTAGATTTTCATTCTGACTCTGAGGCAAGAATTTATCCAGACCCCAGTAGCACGGACCCGGAAGAGTAAAAAATATCTAGAGATGTATCCCGAATGAATGCTAGTTCACAATGGTGTGTTGAGCTTCTTGTACGATCAACACATCAACAGAGAGTAGCCGCTTCGAGTTCGTTGACAACTCGTCGCCTGCTAGAACGATGCGGATCGTAGCGTTGTATTTGCTGGTTGCGACGGGGTGCATACTGCGTGGTGTTTCATCCTGCCAGGTATTGTACAGCCGATTGGGAAGCGCGGACAGCGAAAGCTTGCCGGACTGCGGCCTCTCAGCGAACAATCCATGTTCAACTATTGCTCAAGCCCTGCATGTCGCTAGAGCCACGGAGACCGCCTTTGGATGCTGGGAGGTTCGGTTACTCGCTCCATCATCAGGGTACTACGGTTCACAAATCGCCTGTGAACGTTTGTCCTGGGTAGAGAATGTCACAGTGAATGCAGAGGCTGCAGGAATGCTGCCACTGCAGAACACAACATGCTCCACAGCACAGCCACAAGTGCCTTGGCTTAGCATAGTGAACAGCACGAATGTAGAGGTTCAGTTCCTGGATGTGCAGCTGGCTGGCTTCTACGGGTGGAGCGCTGTTTCGATCGAGATGTCTTACAACGTTTCCATTGTGCACTCTCACTTCAAAAATCCCCACCTCAATACAACTGTCATTTATTGCATGAACAGTATAATGGTTCAGGTCCTCGGCTGCTTCTTTCAGGGCGAGAAGATCAAGAACCCGTTCACGGAAGGTGAATTCGCCCTGCAAGAAACCATTCCGCTGTACCGGCTTGCGGCAATCGAAAGTAACAGGACGTGTGCCTTGGACTGTGCGTGTAGTGCTTCCAGAAATGAGTTCGGCAAGGACTGTTGCTCCGGTCCTGCCGAGCTGTACGAGTGCGAGGACAGAACTAGCCTGAGTATCGAGGATAGCAGCTTCAGCGGACTGGGCATAGAGCCGATTCGCGGTGCGTACGTCAGTAGCCGTCCCTACGAGGATGCATCGGCCATCAACATGGCGGTGCTTGAATCCACCGGATTCCGAGGTTCCATCAAGAATTGCACGTTCTCCAACAACACATCTCCGTTTGACTCCGTTGTGCTGCTATTCTCGGCCGGGAGGAGCATTGACACACAGTTTCTCATTGCAGACAGTACGTTCAGCAACGGTTGGGGCTACGCCGGCGGTGGTATATACAAGTACACGCTGCCTGGATCATTGAACACCTCGCTGACCGTGTCCAGGTGCAGCTTTGTCAATAACACGGCTTACGTGCAAGGCGGCGCCATAGCTTTCTCCGAGAATAGCCGTGCCACTGGCCGGTCACAACACCTGAATGAAGGTTACAATGCGGCTGACCTGCAGCACAAAGTGTATATCGATGATTGCTCCTTCAGCAATAACAAAGCTGCAGCCGTGGCAAAGATTGCGGCCGGAGGCTGTATAGCAGCGTCGTCCACGCAAGAGAAAACAGCAGTCGTGAACATCATAGAGTTGCCTCAGGTGAGGATAAGGAACAGCAAAATGCTCAATAGCACGGCCCAGTTTGGATCGACGATCTATGCAAGTCACGTTCACTTCGATGTGGCTAACATGTAAGTTACGGCAGAACTCGCTTACTATGCACTCCGGTAGACATGATCTTGCTTAGTACGTCCCTGGCGCGTTTGTATTGATCCACACTGAAGTATGTTAGGACAAATACTACCGTAGCGGACATAGAAATTCGTTGAGAAGTCAAGCGGCCACGTGGCGCTGGCCTTGCAGCCGCGAGCACTGATGGCCCATTTTTCCAGTGTGTGTGTGTGTGTGTGTGTGTGTGTGTGTGTGTGTGTGTGTGTGTGTGTGTGTGTGTGTGTGTGTGTGTGTGTGTGTGTGTGTGTGTGTGTGTGTGTGTGTGTGTGTGTGTGAAGTACAGTGCATGTACGTGCTAAAAGCAGTAAGGGCGCCGGCCCCGATCATGCCATCGGATTTCAATATCCATGCCAGTACCTCGGATACTATGTACTCTTTCCTGCTGTCCTGGACGTTTGTCTTATCAAAGTTCTATTGGATTAAGTGGGATGAGAGCTGCACTCTCCTTGCGAGCTTTCCACCAAAACGTTTGGCCAGCTTGTACCCTGAACACACATTTTGATGCAAACGAATTCAAACAAGAATGTGATATGTTGCCTCCAAGAGCCGCATTGTGTTTGGCAACACAATGCGGCTCTGACCCCGAAGCAGACTAAAACGTGGGTTTCTTTTTTGGGGGGGGGGGGGGTGGGGGGTGGCGCATTATAATCATTTCATGCATGCGCATGTAGTTATCAGATCTGGAATTCCAGTTAGAGGCTTTTCCCCGCATGGACCTGGACCAGAAAATTGAAATACCCACAGAGTGTAATGCAAGCCTGACCACAGCGTATACAATTTGAAAGTCCATCTTACCGATATACAGTTTCGTCAATACCGGGGAAGCCCGTATGGCGTCAGTTCAATCTGCTCAATCAGGGTACTAGTATCTACTCAAGATCCAGTGCAAGCAGATCACTCAACTGGGGCATTGTAATTGCAATCTCGGTGGCAGGTGCTCTCCCAGCAGTACTTCTTAACAGAGTCAGCATTTTTTCAATGTGACTTTGCATAAGTCTTACAGAAGAACTGTTTCCCCATAGAGAATATAATTCCACCCCGCTGATGCATTCTTTCTTCCGATTATCATATTCTTTCCTTCTTTTTCTTCTCTTGTCATGGCTGGCTAACGCCCCTCCTTTGCATTGGCTTCTGCCATTGGACGGTGAAATAAAATATAAAATATAAATAAAAAAATATAAAAAATCGTACTGTGTCTGGTTGCTCGTACTGAGTTAAAAGTCCACTTTGGGCTGAGGACAGGATTCTTTCGGTGTGAAATCCCGCATTGTTATACTACACTTATGAATGCAAAGCGTTTGAAAGGTGCAATGTAGGTGATGTATGCACCTCATCACCTCATGTATCATTCTAGGCCGATCTAGGCATGTATGAATGTCTCTGTCTGTTTTAGGTACTATGCCAGCCATGCTAAACAGTGTAGTTGAAGTGAAAGGCAGTTGTCTAGATCTGAATCAACCTGGCAGCTTAGTTATCTTGCTTGCGATTCTACTACAAAATATATAGAGCAGTATGTTTTGGTATTGGCGTGTTTTTTGCCTGCTAGGCTAGTGCAATGGTCCACGGGCGACTCTGCTGTTGCCATGTCGGGGTCATGTATGACAGTCGGAGAAAACATCACGTTTCTGGAGAACCAGGCAACGAACAAGGGTGGTGGCATCGCGCTTCACGAAGAAAGTTTGCTTTTTATTGGAGAGGTGAGTAGGTTTTCGTGTTTATCGCTGAAACAGCTCTTAAGTCTTAATGCCAGGGGCGTAGGAGGGGTTTTGGAAGTGGTACGACCAAAGGTCGGCGCGGCCGAAGGCCTTTTTGGAGGGGGGTCCGGGGGACCTCCCCCGGGAAAATTTTGTAAAAAAGACACAAAATCCTGCGTTCTGGGAACTTCTGGCACAGTTTATAAGTCATAAAATTATTTCACGGGCAGAAGAGACGTAGACGTGCATGGACATGCACAGATGCATGGCAGATCTACGAGTACGAGTCTAGAAAAAGGTCAAAGTCTGATGCGCACATGCATCGATGGATCCTGATTTTTTTATTACGGTTTTGCACGTTCCGGACGGACCACACTTTTCGAAAAGTGGTACGGCCATGGTCGTACCAGTCGTAGCGGGTGCTACGCCCCTGTTAATGCGTTTAGAACGTGCATCCTCCACCGCAGTAATTTACACATTCCTGATCACACATTCCTAACACAGACCCGAACATTGCTACAAGAAAATGAGGAGTTTATTCGTTTACTGGCAGAAAAGAGAGCATTCGGTGTCTGCTATACGAGTACATGGGTAAAGAGAATTTTGTAAACAGTTACAGGTGGCGTTGAGGGCTTGAAAGTGCTATGACGTCACAGCCAAGTCATGTCAACGTCGACTTATTTTCGTGTCTACGTTTTATTTCTCCGATGTGTGTACCAGGTCTTGGTGCAAATCTTCGCTCTGGCATGTACACGGCACTACAGGCACTTGGTGCAAATGTCGTTATTTGCACCGCAATCTAGACTTCAGGGCACACAGATTGTGCTCCTTTTTCTTTTCCAATAATCACAGCTCACAGGCAAAGACAAAAAAATTGCATAGTGGGAGCATAGTGATGGTAAGGCTTTTTGCCCACAGCCGGCCCGAGGTATCGGCGTCATGGGGACATAAAACGCACCAAAAAAAAGACTATTGACCAATGGCCTTTGGGCCTATTGGCAGGTTGTCATTGTTCAAGCTGCCGTCATACCCAAAGTTGAATGTATGTAGTCGAATGGGCGTTTATTCTAACCCCCAAAATGTGTCACATCCAACGGGTCAGGAAGGACTTACTCCGAGACATTCACAATCAAACCAAGTGCTAAAAGAGGCAACGTTTGAGCTAATGTATATCTAGAGACCGTTAGAGAGAGTGTGTACAAGGTGTGTGTACAGGATGTATGGATTCAACGTGCAGGTGGTTCTAATTTTGGATCGCCACTGCAGGTTGAATTTTACACAGAAACGTTTTATTTTCATCTGCATAATTATGTGTATGATTTCTGTGTGCTTCCCGTGACGTCCAGAACTCTAGTATGTACTTCTTCAACAATAGTGCAGCGGGGTATGGTGGTGCCATATATGCTGATGAGTCATCCTCGACTGTGAGTATTGATGAACTACTGGAGTTCAAGTCCACTGTCGGCCTGCGAAAGCTGTGCTTCATCCACGCCGACAGCAATTCCTCGGTTTCCTTCACCAAACCTTCGGCACAGAGCGATAACACCACCGTAAGCAGTCGGTCAGCACAAAACCACCATTTCTCGTGCATATCTTAATCAACTTTAAATGCTCGTTATCAGTGGGTCTAAAGCTCCTCTGGTTGTTGAGGGAAACGATTTAGCCACCTAGAATGTTATTCATAAATTACAGTACATGTACTACGTCAAGTACATTCCGAAGAGCTACTACTTCGAAGTAGTATTAATGTTGGCATTAGTGAAGAAGAGGTGGATTAAACTTTGCCACGTGGTAAATAAACTCCAGGCAAGCTACCTCTCCAACCATGGTGAGCAAGAAAGTTGGTTGATGTAGGGCGCAAAACCTGTGACAAGAAGCAGCATACAATACTGGATGCTGCCCTGTAAGGGCACATGTTTGCGGCAGCGGCCAGAGTATATGTACCGTATTTCCCCGAATATAAGTCGCACCTTTTTACACTAAACTTCAAGGGCAAAGAAGGGGATGCGACTTACAATCGAGAGTGACATCCTACTTATATGCATGCATTGAAGCAATGTGGTTCAAACCTCAAAGTGTGGGTGCGACGTATAATCGAGTGCGCCTTACAATCGGGGAAATACGGTATATGGCTTATGGATATGTACCATATCGCACACTCACTCATAACTATATTGCATGTATTTGGCTGTTCCTCTTGTATGTTAGTTCACGTTTGCAGGCAATCGTGCCGCATTTGGCCAGTCACTGTATGCCAACAGCTACACCGCTTGCATACGAGATCAACCGGAGCTCGTCACTGCCATAAAGGATGCGGCTGACAGCATTTCGAAACCGTCCGAGGTGATGTCGGGTGCGGTGTGGCTCTACTTTGTTGCGGCCGGGTGCGGCTGTGTCAAGCCGAACCCGTTCAACACATCGCAGTACTGGGTGTATCTTCGTACCTGCAAGAGCTCGACGATTTACAACGACTCCCGCATAAGTAGGTAAGGCCAGTAGAGTAGAGGGTCTTCCACTGCTTGCAGAGTGCTCCATGTCCTGCAGAAGACAGAGCCTGTCCACACTGTAAGCAGAGGAGGAAAGGCTGTTGCAGCTACGAGCTTCACGCGTATAACATTACACGACTATCAGGTCACTGGTGCTGACCGAAACAGGTAACGTAAAAATCACTTGAGGGAGAGTGAGGCCAGGAAGAAGAAGCAATGGGCTAGGAGCCACACAGATATTCATGAATAGGTATGAAACTCGGAGTTGCAACTGCATAAGTATTCCCTTTCCTCATTGTGTGCCTGCGTGCGGGCAAGTTGAATTCCTCTGACTTAGACTATAGTCCGGTACCCGGTACAGTATAAACCATCCGTACTGTGCGATCACTGCAATATGAGACCGTGTATAATATACACGGATATATTATATCCTAGTCATCTCGTCATCTCATTGCTCAACCTTTGTACTATTATCATGCACATATCTCTATTGCCCCCCCCCCCCCAAGTAAAACATGAACTATTGATAATACTGACAATGGTATGTTGTTGAACCGGTGTACAAATAGATCATCTTGTGGCCCGTATCAGTCTCAGTGCCAATCAGACGGACAGATGGACGGACGGGCAGGCAGACAGACAGACAGACAGACAGACAGACAGGCAGGCAGGCAGGCAGACAGACAGACAGGCAGGCAGACAGACAGGCAGGCAGACAGACAGACAGACAGACATTCCTATTTGGTCATACATGACGTAATGATGTGAATACTATGGTTTCTCACTCTGTGCTGTGCTATCATGAAGCATGTACATCCAGGAAGGCTACCCGGAACTGTACGGGACATACGTCAATACCATGAAAGCGTACTTTGAATCCGCCCAGGAGTTGAGTGGCCTTGACCAAGCTCTTGCCAGTAATGTCTTCATCACACCGTGGGCCATAACAACTTATGAATGGTGAGCTGACGCAAAGAACTTCAATGAGTGCACCGAATTCGTGTCGTGGTTCTCGGGCGCTATTATCATGCAAAGGCACTAAGTCTTGTACACATTAGTCATTCCAACTGAACATGGACAAAATGCGGTTCATCACAATTTGAACTCCGATTTTTGTGCGCTACAATGTAGACAATCACGAATCCCTTGATATGATGATGTGGCGATTTCCAGGTTCAATGTTTTAGTCAAACTACCTACTAGTGTACCTGATTTTCAAAATTATGTTGTGCATGTGTGTGTGTGTGTGTGTGTGTGTGTGTGTGTGTGTGTGTGTGTGTGTGTGTGTGTGTGTGTGTGTGTGTGTGTGTGTGTGTGTGTGTGTGCATGTGTGTACGTGTGTGTGCATGTGTGTGTGTGTGTGTGCATGTGTGTACGTGTGTGTGCATGTGTGTGTGTGTGTGTGTGTGTGTGTGTGTACCCGTGTGTGTATGTGTATGTGCATGTGTCTTTGTGTGCATACCACAAGGTTTTTCCCCAGAAAATACGGTGCACAGGCAACTTTGGAGGACAGCACACCGACGTCTGAATCGTTGCAAACATACGTCAGTGAGATTTCTCTCTACCCAGCCCCCGGCGAGATGTTCCCTCTGAGCCTCAAAGCTGCCGATGTCTTCCTTCAGGAGAAGCGTGTCCTGGTTCGTTTAGAGGTTAGTCACAGTGCACTGCTGAAAAATGGCGGCCTGCTTGACCGACTACTGGTATCTCATGATAGGCCAGGCCAATAGCAGGATGCAGGCTTCCGACTACATCCATCAACCGAACAACTATCCGCTCACACCAGGATACGTGAATTATCGGCTTCCAGATTAATATTGAGACACCCGAGCAGGAAAACACACGAAGAAATTGCAACATGACATGCTTGTACAATGCACACTGTAGCCGTCAGGGTACAGAGTCACATGTATGAACGCCAATTACCACCCCCCCCCCCCCTCCCTTCTCCAATGTTTGAAATGTGATGATGTCCTACTAGTATTGTAGTAAGTTCATTATTCTCAACCTGATGTAGTAATTTAAACTCGGGTGGAGAGCCGAGGATGATGCAGTAAATTTTATCTGTGTTTCCCTATTCATGTATGATTGCGTGTGCCCCAGGTGGATACTGGGCCAGTCTTGCTCATAGGAAACGGTCGAATCAATGAGCAAACAGAAGTCCTCATGTACTGCTCCATGACTCCCATCATCATTGGGCTGGCTGGCAAACCTGGGCAAACGGGCACGTTGAAAGCCACCGTCGAAGGACAGATCACAGCAGCGTCGCTGATGCTGATCATCCCGTTCCGCCTGCGGCCATGCCATTTCGGCTTCACTCAGCCGTATTTCATGACACACAGCACAGAAAAGGTAAGATAGCGTTATCTTGGCAACAACACTACACACATTTGAGTTTGCCCGTCTGATGATCGGCTAAAACCGTGAAACTTCGAGTTACACTGAGCAGAAACGCGTTTGATTCCATCTTTCAAGTGTGTACACTAGGCTCCGCACCTTGGTGTATTGAGCACTGTCACGAGAAACCACAACTCTCTCCGATTGTGTCTTAGTAGTACTATGTACTCGGATTGTGAGCCAATGGTTGCACCTGTAGTTCTAATTTGACAAGGTGGCGCAAGCCAGGTGTGGTGGGAAGCCGCCAGAGTCCAACACCAGTGCGAACAAGAAACCATGCCACAGCAAGCAAACCAAGCTCATCTCAAGAAGGCCACCGGGACATTGAAGTCTGCTCTGCCTATCCCCCTCCTTACCTTGCTCTCACTGATTTTCATCCATAGCATGTGTAAAAAATACTAAAAATAGTTCTCACCTAAGTTTTCTGGAAAGGGATCTCTTACCTTCAGTGTTTAGAGGCTAGTTGTCGTCGAGTCTCCCATTACAATTTCTGTCTGCTGACTGCTTTTGATGTGAAACACAGAGTTACAACAAACAACTCACTTCATTTATCCAAAGACTGTATCCTCGTTTTTGTAGATACAGCTGTGAATGCAAGGAGCGGTTTTGGACACAGCACCTGAAACCTTCAGAAGATTCAGGATCTCATCAGCATCACCAACAACGTACACAGCATGTCACTTGGACACATGGTTGTAGCCAACCGCCCAGGAGTGTTGGCCGACCAGACATCACACCTTTCCATATTCCTTGAAGCACCAAAAGATGATGCACTTTGTTTGTGCACGCTCGAGTAGATTCCAACCAGAGTGTGCGTTAACTATTTCCTGCAGGAGATGGACGACTACGTTCGCTCCTTCACTGGGGTGTATCAAAAGCTTGTCGAGCCGGGATCGACTGCCAACAACCTCATCTGCCAATGTCCATCTGAAAGTAAAGGCGTAAAATCCTGCTCCAATGGCACGGACATCACTGTGGACTGGGCTTACTGGGCCGGAGATAGCAACGCCACAAAATTCTACCGGGCTCCAGAGAAGCAATTCATCACGGACTTGCAGGTATGGACAATTTCTACTGGAATAGTTTTGAAAGGAAGCATGCATGTAGGCGAACATGGCCAGAAGTACACGGACTAATCCATGGTTCTAGCCAAGTCAAAATTTTAGGAGGGGGGAGGGGGGGGAGGGGCAGGGGAAAGAGTTACCCCGTAACCCATTTTTCCATTCTCCAAAAGTGTCATGCCAAATTTAATGTACAGGAGCGAACCCCCGACTTCATCCTAGACAAGGATGCCTTTCTGACCCCTCTTTATGACTGTCGACTACAGTCAACTTCGCTAATAACGACTGCGGATATAGCGACAATTCGCGAATAACGACAGAATGTCGATGCCCAGAGCAAAGTCCCATCTAACTGTAACACATAATGAGACTTCGGGTATAACGACACTTTGCGAATTAGGACACTTTTCTGATGCCCCGCCGGGTGTCCTTATAAGCGAAGTTGACTGTACATTTTTGTTCAATTTCCTGAAAAAAACCCACAAAATCGACAAATGCATAGGGGCGCTGTATTTTCACAGGGGGCGTTCAATCAGAGTAGAGGGGGGGGGGGGAGGGACGCTGCGCACCCTTATCCTCCTAGAACCCATAATAAATTTCCTACCACTACATGTATATGCAAGACATCAGCAGTTTTATCAGCTGCTAAGTTGTTGTCATGTATTCTGATTATCTACTCCGGGTCCTTCCACAAAACGTCTTTTACATATGCCAGTACACGTACATTGTGGACGGACTTCATGTACTTGCAATGGAATACAGGTACATATAGTATTGTTTGCTTGTTCTCTGCCTGGAGTTTGAAATATTGAAGTACATCCTTTGATTTTAGAGGTTCGTCTTCAGTTGCTTCTGATTTTGGCCGATATCCAATGGCCAATGGGATATACCACAGTAGCATAACCACTTGTGGCACAGATCTACCATGATCTGGTTATCGATTGTTTTTACACAGATAAGTGGTGCAGCTGAGCATATCAAACAAGTAGAATGAGTATTCCATGCTCCTGTTCCACACAATACTCAGTGCACCACCTAATGTTATGGCACCGACACGTGCGCATTTGTAGGTAGGGACCACAGCTACAAGAAGAGCTACTTTATCATAATGTGTCGCGAGTATCATCTTCTTACTGTTACATGGACATTCTTCCTTTTCTATTTCCAGGCTTTTGAGGACACGGAGAGAAGCAAAAAGCTGCTAATAGCTCCATGCTGCTGTGGATTCTGCACTGACCATAAGCAACAGCCATGGCAAATCATGAAGGACACTCCATGCAAAGATAGTCGCAAGGGACCTATCTGTGGCCAATGCTCCGGAAACAATGCCTTCTCTCTAGGATGGAGTGTGGTGAGTACTTGTCGTTCCGGTGATGGTGTCTTCATACTTTGTGTGTGTGTGTGTGTGTGTGTGTGTGTGTGTGTGTATGTGTCTGTATTTGTGATTTCCCGTGTATCCTTCGATTTCATGTTTCGTTGTGAGTAGGAAATCGTATTGCCTGGGAATTGTACCGTAATAAAGTACCCGAATATGTCGAATTAAGCCATATTCAAATTATCAAAATACCACCTGCACTAATGGGTCTGTGGTGTGCAACACACAGTATAACAACAGTCATAACAAGTGAAATCCGGACATCGAATCAGCACTATCAACACATCGAATCAGCACTATCAACACATCGAATCAGCACTGTCAACACATCGAATCAGCACTATCAACACATCGAATCAGCACTATCAACACATCGAATCAGCACTATCAACACATCGAATCAGCACTATCAACACATCGAATCAGCACTATCTGTCAAAATCTTATCGATTTGATTATAGAATGTAGAAGACCTTTCCAACCATGCACACACTCACACTACTACAACACAAACCACCATCGTTCATTCATCAACTACACTTCAGTCAAGAAGAAGAATAACCAATAACAAGGAGATACAAACAACGGAGAAAAAAACTGAGACGCACAATGAGTACGCTCCGAAAACGGCGGTGCTCGGAAGCAAGCGAGGCCAAATAGATCGCGACGCAGCGCACCCAGACCCATTCGGGCCTGAGCTGCGTAGCGATCGCGTGGTCAGGTGCACTGTGGTGCCATGGAAACAAAGATGGTGGCACCTGTAGCGCGTGTACCACGAGGTAGAAAGAAAGGAAAATAAATAAATAAACTGCAGAACGAAAGTGAACGCGAAGAAGAAATATATTTGAGAGTCTTTAGAGAAACAAGAATGTAGTTCGCGTCTGGCGGAGGGTGCTTGCACCTAGCTAGAGGTGAGAGCACCACTGTCAGATAATGGAAAGACTGAGTTAGAAAAGGAGAAAGACGACGGAGTTGCAGACTGAAACTACAGGAAGTTCAAGTAAGACGTGAACACTAAATTTATATGTATTTCAAATATTCGTGAACGGCAGTTCTCGACACTATCAACACACCGAATCAGCACTATCAACACATCGAATCAGCACTATCAACACACCGAATCAGCACTATCAACACATCGAATCAGCACTATCAACACACCGAATCAGCACTATCAACACATCGAATCAGCACTATCAACACATCGAATCAGCACTGTCAACACATCGAATCAGCACTATCAACACATCGAATCAGCACTATCAACACATCGAATCAGCACTATCAACACATCGAATCAGCACTATCAACACACCGAATCAGCACTATCAACACACCGAATCAGCACTATCAACACATCGAATCAGCACTATCAACACATCGAATCAGCACTATCAACACATCGAGTCAGCACTTTCAACACATCGAATCAGCACTATCAACACATCAAATCAGCACTATCAACACATCGAATCAGCACTATCAACACATCGAATCAGCACTATCAACACATCGAATCAGCACTATCAACACATCGAATCAGCATTATCAACACATCGAATCGGCACTATCAACACATCGAATCAGCACTATCAACACATCGAATCAGCACTATCAACACATCGAATCAGCACTATCAACACACCGAATCAGCACTATCAACACACCGAATCAGCACTATCAACACATCGAATCAGCACTATCAACACATCGAATCAGCACTATCAACACATCGAATCAGCACTATCAACACATCGAATCAGCACTATCAACACATCGAATCAGCACTATCAACACATCGTGTCAGCACTATCAACACATCGAATCAGCACTATCAACACATCGAGTCAGCACTATCAACACCGAATCAGCACTATCAACACATCGAATCAGCACTATCAACCGTCACATCGAGTCAGCACTATCAACACATCGAATCAGCACTATCAACACATCGAATCAGCACTATCAACACATCGAATCAGCACTATCAACACATCGAATCAGCACTATCAACACACCGAATCAGCACTATCAACACATCGAATCAGCACTATCAACACACCGAATCAGCACTATCAACACATCGAATCAGCACTATCAACACATCGAATCAGCACTATCAACACATCGAGTCAGCACTATCAACACATCGAATCAGCACTATCAACACATCAAATCAGCACTATCAACACACCGAATTAGCACTATCAACACATCGAATCAGCACTATCAACACATCGAATCAGCACTATCAACACATCGAATCAGCACTATCAACACATCGAATCAGCACTCAGATCAACACATCGAATCAGCACTATCAACACATCGAGTCAGCACTATCAACACATCGAATCAGCACTATCAACACATCGAATCAGCACTATCAACACATCGAATCAGCACTATCAACACATCGAGTCAGCACTATCAACACATCGAATCAGCACTATCAACACATCGAATCAGCACTATCAACACATCGAATCAGCACTATCAACACATCGAATCAGCACTATCAACACATCGAATCAGCGCTATCAACACATCGAATCAGCACTATCAACACATCGAATCAGCACTATCAACACACCGAATCAGCACTATCAACACATCGAATCAGCACTATCAACACATCGAATCAGCACTATCAACACATCGAATCAGCACTATCAACACATCGAATCAGCACTATCAACACATCGAATCAGCACTATCAACACATCGAATCAGCACTATCAACACATCGAATCAGCGCTATCAACACATCGAATCAGCACTATCAACACATCGAATCAGCACTATCAACACACCGAATCAGCACTATCAACACATCGAATCAGCACTATCAACACATCGAATCAGCACTATCAACACATCGAATCAGCACTATCAACACATCGAATCAGCGCTATGCGAAGTAATTTTTGAATACCTTGTGTAACGGTGCGTAGCCGTAATGGTGTCCTTCGGCATGACAAGTGCATACTGGTCCAGATTGCCACATCTTAAAAGTATCTTTTGCATTTCATCACTGTATAACCATTCCTCAACTGTTCCTACATGTGTTGCAGGTTTGCATGGAGTGCGAAGGAGCAGCCAAGATTTTGGGAAGACTGCATCCGTTTCTGATCTTCCTGATAACCGGTGCCTATCTCTTGGTGTTCTCCTATTTTGATATGGGCACGTCAGCTGTGTTTGAGTCCTGGGTCAGTTATGAGCAGGTAAGTGGGAACAATGTCAGGCAAGATAGCGCTCATGTACAGTGCTGCTCAATGAAATCCAGTCCCGGCACTCAAGTTTGCGCCTAGCACCATAACGAATCCCAGTGTTCGCAGGTCTAGGGCTGGTCAACGCCCGGCGCGTACATGACTGCGTGTCTGGTCTGTATGTATGTGTGTATGTGTGTGTGTGTGTGTGTGTGTGTGTGTGTGTGTGTGTGTGTGTGTGTGTGTGTATGTGTGTATGTGTGTGTGTGTGTGTGTGTGTGTGTGTGTGTGTGTGTGTATGTGTGTGTGTGTGTGTGTGTGTGTGTGTGTGTGTGTGTGTGTATGTGTGTGCGTGCGCAAGTGTGTGTGTGTGTTGACCACTACAACCACGCTACAAAAGGCTTGAGAATATTGTCTGTCTCCGGATTCTACAGTAGAGCCTCTCTAACCTCGCGCCTCAGAACCAAAGCATGCTCATAATTATTTCAGCATCTTCCAAAACTCAAGGAAATGCACTGCCACCGCACTGATATAATCAGTCTCTTCAAAAGGGCTCCCTTAAATCAACCAAGATTGGTAATTCCTCCAGAGACAAACAGTTCGTTACTTAGACTAGTCTGTCTGTTCTTGTGAATTGAGCTCTGAGGAATTGAGCGATGATGTCTCCGAGTGAGACTCAAACAGTGCCAATTCCATTCATATAGTTAGAGTAAGATGAAAAGAGGACCAAAGAGCTACAAGTTACGCCACCCAAGTATAGTTATAGTAGTGCACATATTGAAAATGAAGCAGCATATCCGCTCATTGTCTTGATGATTTTTTCCACCGAACTAAATCAATTTCTTGAGCACACTTTAGAATGTGAATGAAAATAGCCATGGAGTTTTGTATCTGGAGAAAGTAAATGGAATGTCTCTAAACTGCATTTGTGAGTAGACAAAGTTCACTTTGTTGTATTGTGTTTTTGCTGCTGTTTTTCAGTTCCTGCTGTTCATTGTCAGACGTGATCTACATCTCTTCAGCATAACTAAAATTGACATTGGTAGCTGCTTGAACAGCCAAGCAACTGTCATGGCCGGCATCTCGTTTCAATACTTTGATTTTGTCATGTTCCTCGTCTGGGTCGCACTGGTCTACTACGCGAGCAAGCTGGTTGTGGTGCGCCGCTTCATCATCGACAACTCACTCGTGATCGGTCTCTGGGCTCTGCTGAGCTTCACGTATGTGTCGTTGCTCTATCCATCGTTCACCTTACTGGCCTGCCATGAATTTAACGGAGATTATGTGCTGTATTCGGACGCATCCGTAAAATGCTTTGGCCACGAGCATTGGCCGTGGGGCTTGATGGCGTTATGTGCTCTAGTGTTCATTGCCATGCCTTTGCCGTTGTTGCTGCTGACAATGCGCTCAAACCCACGCATCAAGCCGCTGTTTGACGTCTACTTGAGCTACGTCAAGGATGACAAGACCTGGTACATAGCGTATGGCCTGGGCCGGCGCATTCTGCTCTGTCTCGTCTCGGTGAACCTGGCCGAAGCCAACACGCGCCAAGCGGCCCTTGCCCTGATCATGCAAGTGTATCTCTTCGCTCATTTCCTGATAATGCCGTACCGTAAGCTCAAGGACAACGTGTGGGAAGCAGTCTTCCTCAGCTGTGCATGCATCTTTGCCATGCTCAATGTCATCAGTGTGCTGGACGATAACATTGTTCAGCAGTTAATGATGGCAACGTACGTCATTCCCGCTGCCAGCGCTTTGCTGAGCGGAATTATCAAGAAATGGAGAAAGTTTGTGACATTGGTTGAATTCCTGATCACACTACTGATATCACCATTCATTATCACATACTGCTATGTCAAGGGCTATAAGCTCAGGAGGTTCCGCTTCGAGGATCTAAAACCGGTCAAAGGCGAGAACAGCGATAACGAAGAGCCTATGCTGCCCAGCGAAAAGGAAAGAAACAAAGAAGTGGAGAGGGCAAAAGAACACTATGACCTCAGAGACGAATTTCTCCTGGATATTTTCCGCAACAACTGAACTTCGAATGGCAATCTACCATGTAATGGCTTTTATTGGAGTTTTCCCCCCTCATAATTATATTATAATAGCTATTGAAGTAGTATTCTAGAATCACTTGAGCTACAAATAGAACTAGGTACTATTCACTCATTTGTTTGTTGACTGATATGATATCCTTCTTGAAGTACAGATTGTATTTCCTACAGACTATAGACTATAGACTATAGTGTTTGTCTGTGATTTTGAGCATTTTAGATTTTTAGTTCTATGCCCAATACTACATGCACTGTATGCAAGTGCCGGGGGTATCAAGAGACTCGGCACGCCGTACATAGACGAAGTGTATACTTGTACTTGGTTACGGCGTACATCTACATCCAGTGTACACGACACGTGTGTGCATGGTACGTGTGTGCATGGTACGTACGTGTGTGCATGGTACGTGTGTGCATGGTACGTGTGTGCATGGTACGTGTGCTTCTACATGATTAGTTAGACAGCGAAAGTTGAAAATTAATTTGATCACTTTAGCCTTTTAGGCGATAAGTACTAATATTACTATGGACGATTACCTTACTTGCGCGATTAGTGCCCCTGGGGCACTATTTTTTTCAAAGTCCATTACAGATGGGGCACTATTCAAGAGAGGGTACTATTCAAGAGAGGGTACTATTCAAGAGAGAGAGAGCACTATTCAAGAGAGGGCACTATTCAAGGGAGGGCACTATTCCAGAGAGGGCACTATTTTTTCAATGCTGGTACATTTACATAATCCAGCATCAAAACAAAAAGCCAAGGAAAAACTGAGCCTATTGTTTCCTGTCAACTATCCGATGACCCAACAGAAACGGCAATAAGAGCTGCTATGTTGATCCTGAGATCACCAGTACAATGGCGTGGACAAGAACAATTGCAAAACAACACCAAACTTGCACATGCGCTTGGTTACAAGCCCCGGGGGGGGGGGGGGGCACTATTCAAGACAGGGCTTCATATTTTCACTGACGCTATTCGAGATTGGGCACGCGAGTATCGGGTATTACTTTACCCCATAACTCCTTAGTTATACACCACTACTCAAAAACCGTCTCTTGGCTACAAATTCTTCCAAAAAGATAAAAAATTTGGAAGAATTTGTAGCCAAGAGACCGTTTTGTGTTGTGGTGTATAACTGTGTGAAACATGAAGTGGCTACAGTGGAGTCTGCACACACTTAGGAAGATGACTCCTTAGTTTTACAAAATGAAAACGAATTTGACAAATTGATCACTATATCTACCAATCCTATAGGCAATATGCACTGCATGTTTCTCTCTGTTATGATTTCCGTTGAAATTGTGCTTCATCCACCCCCCCCCCCCCCTCATTCTCTTTCTCTCTCCTCGTACCCATAATGGCATTATTGTGAAATTGACTCATTGACGTGAACTCGTAACTCCTAATCAGTGTGTTTGTGGTCGGCGTTCACAAACGTCACTTTGTCTCTAAATCCTGCGGTGAGAAGGCTTGCGAAAGTTCAGTAATAAACATGTTAATAATTCCATAACCCTAGCTGTCGGTACGCATCTCGCTATATCTATTGCCATAACAACACTCTTTTGCTAACCCTGGTTCGAGTCCTCATGGTGGCAGTCAAGTTTTCTTCAGACGTTTGCCTTTTCAACTCCCTAATTATTCAAGTCAGAGAATGTTAGACCAGGTGACCTTTTGCAATAACCATAGCCCAGCCGCCACTTTGTGTTTTGAACCGTGGCTGCTATACTCGATAATGTCAGTGTGGCTGCCATCTACACGGTGAGATGAGTTTTAAGATGGGCAGAGTTAGAAAGGCCTGAAATAAAGATCATGAACTTCTAAGTACAGGTGGGATACCATAGCACTTCGTTTTAAAAAAACCGGTTGTATCCGCAAAAAAAAAAAAAAAAAAATTCACGGTTCGCGTGAGACTTGGCCAAAGGCCCAGTTTTCCGCATCCGCAGGAACGCCACCACCCTCTTGGATCAAGGCGCAGATGCAGCTCCCGGTGCCGGTGGGAGCAAACATAAATCTATGGTTAGATCATCTGAGTACCCTTTTTCTACTAGCACTCGCTCTAAGTCTAAATGATGCAGCCAGATGGTTTGCATGAAGAGTGATGCTTTTATTAAATATAAAATAAATGAAAACGTAAACTATTTTTCAAGACGAAGATCTCATGGTGAATAGATAGAATACAGGCTGTCAAGTGGCTGTCAAGTGGCTATCATCATCAAGCTCAACAGACTTTAGTAGCATGCTATGTATGCGTTGTCCTCGCCGGCTGGATACGTAACGGCACTGCGGAGTGGCTCATCCGTGCTTGCCTGGGCGTGTGGGCGATTCAGAGCGCCTCTGTGAAGATAGAATGACACGATACAAGGCCACGTGACCACCTGGAAAGTTACTTGTCCAGTGATGAGATTACTACTATAGAGATGAAATTCCCCCAATCAATTGCAATTCATTCAGTATAGATATCCGGCCCTTTTCAAACAGTATTTACACTACCACAGGCCGAGTTAGGCTGCAAATCAATTCTAATTCGGTCGGAACTCGGTTTGGGATCAGACTAAATAGGGACCTTTCGCACCCCGCGTACGGATACGAAACGAATGCTGATTCGTCACCTGGGTTCGAGGATTCGTCAGAGTCCCTGCGGAGAACTCGTTTTCACGAATGGAAGCCTCTTCATTCGTGGCATGCTCCGAATCAGTCAGGTACACATTTATTTGGATAGGTACACATGTTTTGCAAGGTACACATTTTTCCCTTGATTCCATGATCCATGCACGTGTGCGTGTGAAAACCCGTACGCCAAGCTACCGGCGCCCGCGGCCGTATTCGTAGTTGCCATGCACATTTGCATGACGACTTGCGAAGCCTGAAATCTGTTTTCAACGAAACGATTACGAGCTGAATCAAACTTTCGTTTCGCATTCGTTTCGTAGCAAATGCGAAAGGTCCCTAATGTACATGTTGCGATGTTAAACCCGGCCCAAATGCTCGAAACACTTTATCATGGTCCTTTTTTTTAAAATAAACCTCAAAAACACAAGCTGAAGTGATGATAGCGAACAAACTAGTGCTGGGACTACACCATTCAACAGCTTGCAAAGCTGATGAATTGACCGCCACTAATTTAAGCCTGGTCTATACCACACAGCTGATGACAAACACATGCACACACAAAAATAGAACTTCCTATCATATAAGATACACACTAAGACACACACACGTTCACACACGCACACTAATACACACATACACACATGTACATACTTCAGTGATGTCAGAGAGCCCATCTGTTGCCTGCCCGGACATTGAGGCGTATGCGTGAGCCTCACGAGAGCCCGAAGACAGTCCAGCTGACATGATTTGCTCGTCAAACTTCATCTAAAAAGCAGGCGGTGCATGAACAGAGACAGTTCGAAAACGCATGTGTGGACCTTAACATTCCAGCGAGTGGTAGTGGTACAAACGTTGTCATTGCACAATGAGCTTATCCAGTGGACATTACTCGCAACTGTCATGTGAGGGACGTTAGAAGGTATTCGACATTGGTGCAGGTCCCTGGGAAAACTCTAGGGAAATTGGGCCCAAATACTGAAAGAGCCCATATTTCACTGCTTCAAAAGTCACAAGATGAAATTATTGGTGCGGCTTTGGCCGGACCTGCCGCACCGGTTCCGACGCCCCTGCATGTACTACTTGTCCCCGTCATAATACAGGTTGTTGTGAAAGGTTTATTTGATCTCCACCATCAAGGCTAGAACAAGACACTTCAGAACAGATTGGACCACAACCTATGCTGTCACTTGAGCTTCTTTGCAAACAGATAATGACTGAAATATACGCCATTCTGATGTCTGGTTAACTTTTAATGAAACTCAGACTCGAGCCCTATAGAGGCTATAATTATTGTAGATCCAATGCTCCTGGATTCTGGCTGTGGCAAATCGCTATAGCGATTGCTATCACAAAATGTTGCGATGTGAAGGCGAAAGCGTGAACGCACCTACGGACTGTGATGCGGCTTACCTTCTCTTTACAGTGCACATTCTGGATGTGGATGAGCAGCTGGTACCGAGCCTTGCAGGAGAAGGCCACTCTGCGCGGCTGACCTGGTGACCGACCGGTCGTAGCATTACCTCCGCGTCCCTTGGCGTTGAGGGAGGGCTTGCCGGGGCCAAAATCACGTGCAAGATTGGACGTGGAGGGAGACGTCAGCTGGGCCATGACGCTTGTTTCCTGCGATGTACACCCTTGCCATTGACAGCTGAGGGCATAGATAAACCAGACAGAAACACGTTAAGGGTACGAACACTGGAACTGACATGTGAAGTCCGCTGCTGAAGGAGATATTTTAAAATCGTCTAAACGTGAAATTACATCATCAGTGTTTGTCAGAGTCAATTCTTGCCCTTGTTGGGTGGTTGGACTGTACACAGTTGTACAAGCATAACAGAGTGGAATGAACCTGCTGGATGCAGATGTGTATCTCTAGGATTCAGCCGAGATGTGTATAGTAATGTAATCATGTACATATACATAGTGTGCGCATGCATGCATGCATGCATGCGCACACTATCCACAATGTGTTAACTTAGCGCGCATAGGTGACTGTTTGGTGCCTCTCTTTAGCAAGCTCCTCAATACCAAACAAAGCGCACAGGGCATAGAACGAGAGTGGCTTTGTTAATTTGATTCTACACTCATACCTCGGTTATCCAGACCCCGAAGTTACAGGCACTTTGGTATACCGGGCACTCTCCGGGCGGGTTTCAGTGGAAACATTACTACTCTTTTGTAACTTTTGTGGAAATAGTGACGCCATATCATTATGCCATGTCTATGGCCTTTCCCCCTTAAACCGTATATGAATCGGAGTTACGAAGTTACGGGCACTACCCGGTCCCCGGACCGCTCGGATATAAGAGGTATGCATGTATTAGTGAATGTGTTTTAAAAGTAGGGGTGAAACAATTATACCGAATACTCGAGTACTCGCTCGGTTTTTTCAAAAATAATCGTACTCGGAATAAATCAGAGTACTCGTTCATACATGGTGCATTCATTTACCACAGAAATCTGCAGTTTCAGAGCAGCAGTCGGCAGATATTGATGTGCAGACCGTGTGGCGAACATTTGTTCCTGAGTAGAGAGAGCCCAAATGACCCACCAACGAACACACCCGAGAAAAATGACTGCCACTCGGTTCAATCAGGGTTGTATCATGCGATGTTAAGGCCCTTGGTGTGCAATTTTTAGGAGATGAAGAATACTCGAATACTCGAATATTCGATCGGAGAAAATCAGAGTACTCGAACTCGGGATCTCAGTGCCAACTTTCACCCCTATTTAAAAGTAAAAGTGCAGCAGATATGGTGTAGATAGAACTTTGTGTTACCTGAAGCCTCTTTCTCCGGTCAGAAATCCAGGATCAGTTTTGATGTGCTGGCGCTCCACGTGAGTGTAAAGCTCCTGCGAGGACTTGAAGCGACTGCCACAGCGTTGCCACAGGCATTGGTATGGTAGCGTGTAGAAGGAGTTACTTCTATTTGCTAAACACACAGCAATACAACAAGACAACACGCCGCAGTCGTTGTGATGAGTGGCAAGTAATGTGCGAATACATACAGCTTTCGTGATGAAATAGAATTGTCTTTCACCCTACACAGATGCAGTTGGTACAATTCGTTGAGTGGCAATGGAACGTTGATACTGCTACATGTGCTTACACAACTGTCTTGCAGGTGGTACCGGCGGGTGATGTACTCGCTTTTGCCGGCGATTGCTCTTCAGTGGCCCCAGTGCAGCTGTGTGGCGGTTACATCCATCGGCGGCTCCTAAAAAGCACAAACAAAAAGGGACCAAATTTTAAGATTTCCAACCAATCTCGGCACACGGAGAATAACAAAAGTGCAAATCAATTTTTGACGCCCTACCTGTGTTTGTGGCTGAACTGGGTACTTGAGGTCTTCTGCCCTCCAACACATTGTTTGGTCTAGGCAACGAAGGCAAGTACATGCCATCCACAATGTTTCCATTCCTGGCAGCTGCATCCAGCGACTCAAACGGCGCCGGGTTGGTAACGTGAACCGGATAACGCCTGGGAGAACTGTGCTGGTGCTGCTGTTGCTGATACTGCTGAGGGTGCTGCAGCTGCTGGTGCTGGTGCTGAATGCGCTGGTGTGGGCCAGGCATAGGCGCCATGTAAGGCAGCTGCTGCTGCTGCTGTTGGTGTTGCTGTGGCTGTTGTTGGTATTGCTGCTGCTGCTGATGATGATGATGGTGTGGAACATGTGCTGTTTGGTGCACAGCGTGATGAGCATTGGTAGCATGCTGTAACAGGGGATGACCATCGGCATTGGCCATTGCCTGCAGTCTCTGCTGCTGTTGCTGGGCATAGAGAAGGTGAGGACGAGCTGCAGCCACCGCTGCTGCTGCTGCTGCCGCCGCCGCAGCTCCACCGCGGTGACCGTTTGCAAGACCTGTGTTGTTCATGTGCTCCACGGCATACAGTGTCCTGCAGGCACGCCTCAATGCCAGGTAGTGATCAAGGGCATGCACCAACTCTGATGAGTTGTCTTCGGAATCGTTGTTGAGCTAGGAACGAACACAGAGAAAGACGCAATCACATGATATTTTGTGTTGAAAGATACACTGGTATCATACAGTGGTAGAGAGAGGAGATGGACTAGCTAGATGTGATAGAACTGTTATCACTGGGATATAGCGGGTGATGTTCGACGTGTTTGAGTGCCATTGGACAAGCTAATGAAGAATAACATTCTCTTTCCAGGTGATGTATCCAGATGATTATGATAGACTTTCATTCGCCGTTGGTTGTACAAGAAAAGGAGGGCATCACAATGTGATGTGTCCAAGCACAGCAGCCTCTCATTCAATGCTTACCATCTGCTGCTCAAGAGTCTCGGCGGTGATCGATCCCAGCACAATTTGATCCTTCACATTCGCCTGTGAGTCACGGGTATCGTTGTGTGCAACAAGACAGATACACATACACACAACCACACATACATGCAGGCACGCGGCACGCACACGCGCACACACACACACACACACACACACACACACACACATACACACACACACATACACACACACACATACACACACACACACACACATACACACACACACACACACATATGCTCAATTAAGTAAAAAGACGGGAACATAGGGCAAAATGCACCCAAGCAAGATATTCATGCCCCGCACCTCCAGGCTGTGTTCAAAACTCTATGGACGGCGTCCAAGCAAGATATACATGCCCCGCACCTCAAGGCTGTGTTCAAAACTCGATAGACAGCGTCCAAGGATGCAACATACCTGTCTCCGGTGGAGTTCCTTGTAGATATCCAGGATCTTTTGGCCGTGTGGATCAATGGGAACGGGACTGTTGTGACCGTGCGTGCCACGCTCCGATGCACAGCGCGATATGCTGGTTTCGTATCCTGGCAGAAGATGGACAAAGAACATGATTGTGAACATTGGCGTTAGTGTACGCTGTGAGGAGGGGGGGGGGGGGGGTACTTCAGTTCTCTGACGGAAATAAATGTGGAAAAGACACATAAAAAAACACTAGAAATGTTATGAGCAACAACAATCACTGTAGTTTATCCTATGTCAGTGCCCAAACACATCGCTCCACCTAAAACATTACAAAAGCAAAACTAGGAATAAGAGGAATCCATGGTAGACTGCGCGACTCAACCAAAAACACGGCACCAATCTATGTGGTGTGATGGTCTGACCCAGTATGGAATCTACTCCTGAAATGTAGCTACGGATATAAAGGCATGAACATGCATTACTGGGCATGGCTACAATACTTAGTAGTCCCTTCACAGCTCTACACTGATGTGTTTCTGCTTCACAACACATTGACCGTCAAAGCACTACACTGCAATCCTCAGGTACATGTTGAACCAAGGTCTAAACGTTCTCTTTTGTGTATGTGTATGTGTGTATTTTTAGAGGGGTGGGGCCGGGGGGGGGGGGGGGGGGAGTAAGTGCAGCTCCCTCCCCCCTGCTCCATTGACAAAGTTACTCATACTTCGAAGTACATTGAATCAAACATTCTCAAACATGATCTTTTCAGGACAGTGCGAAAACACCCGGGCGCAAGCCGGTTGCGCATGTACATACTACATACCTTCAAGAACGGCAATTGACATCGCCGGGTTGGGGTTGGGGAAGTGCTTGCCTCGTTCTGGCAAGTTCAGGAAGACTTGCTCATCTGCCAGTGCCCATCAAAATACAGCAGAAAGGTCCAGCATATTCTTGATCAACATACAGGTATGACAGTACATGTACATGTACTTCACCACCAGTGCTCAGGTTAACTAGCTGCTGAAAATAGCTGATAGAGTTGCGCTAGGTGAAATAAGGTGCAAAGCTGGCGCCCTGGACCAGTTCCCATTGCATGTACATGTACATCACTGTAACGTTATTTTACATGTCCGGCAGCATTTGTACCACGTCCAGGGCGTCGAGAGCCATGCAGCCAGATCCAGGGCGGCAAATACACACTTTGAGTTGGATCTTCACCTATCATGCCGTGCAATGAACTGCTCTCAGACTTTTTAACTCAAGTCCTTTGGCTTTGCAGTCCTGGTAACACATCTGCATGCATGTTATATCCAGGGAGTCGTAAAATACCGGTATTTTACGACTCCCTGGCTATATCAGAGACAGCCACCTTCATAATAATTATGGGAGTTATGCGATTACGTCATCACCTGCGATGGTTCGTATTGAGTGGTAAAATTGTGACATCACGAATACTGATTTAACACTCAATACAAAGCATATTATGCGATGATGCTATTGGCATGACCTCTGCACAGTCATTATGCCATAACTGTACGGGTGTCCCACTATGGTACCATGATGTGTTTGGAGAGCCTGTGTCATATCTGTATACCCAGAAGAGAAGCGGCACATTGCGGCGGCTGGAGAAGTACATTCACCATGCCGTCAGCGGGGGTAGTGTTCCGCAGAGGGTGTGTTCTCACACAGGGCGGTAACCTTCTGAAGCGGACATTGAAATCCGTCAAGAAGTCAAGCGGCACCGGGTCGCTGGTCTTAGTTGCAGCCGCGGGCACTGCTGGTCCATGTCTACAGTGTGTGTGTGTGTGTGAACTACAGTGCATGTATGAGCTAAAAGCTGTTAACTTAGGTCATCCCATCGGATTTCAATATCCATCACAGTAGATCAATAACATCTAGATTGTGCAAGCTTACATTCAATCACTTCGTCGGGAGCATAACTCCGTACGTCATCGGACAACACCCAGTTTAGTACGCGCTCCAGCGGGTCGGCACGCGGTAGATGCCGCTTCATGTCCTTCCACACCTGGTACACCGCTTCTCTATCCCAGTCCGTGCCGAACATGGCCGAGAAACCCGGACGTTTGCCGTGCTCGTCCCGTACGTAAGCCAGATCGAGGGCAGAGTTGGCTGCGTCCCTTGCCGCCTGTTCTCTGCGCCGGGACAGCTGTCGCCAGTCGGCATCATACAGAGTGATGTAACAGAAGGCTGCTACATCGGCAGGTAAACGACCGAACTCCTCCTGTGTGATGCTCACAGTTGTGTCATTACCGGGTCGCGGACATCGAATGTTCACCAGCGGAGCATTTTGTTGGCTCATGAATGAGCTAGCTTCGTTACCCACTACTTCACTATCATCACTTCGCATCACTGTTCCGGTGTTTATGTTTTGAGCGACACCATTGACGAACCCTTCGTCGAAGGAGCAACTGGCATTCATTTCTGCAGCGCCGGCAGACACATCGTGAGGTTCCTCGTCCGTTTCCACATCCGCTATACTGCCGTCCAAATAGCCAGAATCATTGTTCGCTGCGCTGAACCCTGCACCGTCCTTGCTGCTGTGTTTCTTTTCCTGCGTGCTGCACGCAAACTCCAGTGGTCGGACAAGGTCAGCTTCCGTCCCTCGCGCATGCTTCCCGGTACCCCGACCATATGGGCTTCCTCTAGGTGCTGGCTGTGAATTCATAAGGGGACCGGCGAGTAGCAGTGGAAAAGCAGCCGCGAGAATAAATGAGATTACTTCGTGAATGACAAGTGCTGCTTCGCAAAATCAGCGGTGTCGGCAGGATCAAGGGAGCTCTGCGGGAATTTGGCTACGTCGTGTCACGAAGCAGGCAGCTAAGCGACTCCCGGACTTGTCCTCCCCTGGCTATGAGTGCTCGCGAAGGGGCCACCAGAAACAAACACTAGGCCGAGTAAGCTGGCAGCCGTGAAGACACACGTTTCTCCCATCTGGCGACGGCCGGGCATGGACGAGAAGTCGGACACGCCTCGATTTCGACGTAGTGCTAGCTGCTGCGCAAACGGACACTGCGCACGGCCAGAGCACATTCGCGTCCGCAGTCGACGTATCGTCTCGGTCAACAGTTCGGCAATGGCGGAGTTTACACAAAGCCGTTCGTCACATGGTGAAAACCGTCCGCAGCTCGTATCAGCGCACACAGCACAGTGACAATGCCAATGGTCAGTGTGACCGCGCATTCATTCGAAGGACGATGCCATTTTGAAATTGATCGGCATCCAATGGGCGACGGGAGCAGCTCAGCCTAAACAGTGCCAGACGCCTTTCGGCTATTATTTCCCAAGTCCTGCATGCACGGACAGACAGACATAGTCATTCGGAATATCATACCAGTGTGCAGGATGGCTGGTCACTTGGCAGCCTGTGGTTGGCAGCTGTAGTTGATCCGCAGCTTGAAGGCAGCAGAGTGGCTGCACCTCCTCAGGGATCATGTTGCCAGGACCAACACTACATCATGCAACCCACTACCAATCTACATTGAGAACGAAGTCAATAATCTCGTGACACTGCTGCTGTATCATGTATGAGCGGGATCATCGCTTGACAGCAGGATCAGAGTCCATAACACATGCAAGATTAGTCGGGCCACCAATAGTATGCAATCGGCAAGCAACAAGTCCAGTATGGACCCGTTATGCCCCAGATTGCAGAACATGGCATGCATGCATGAATGCAGCGGCTACAATGTCCCTGCAAGTCGGATCCGAATGCCATCAGGCGATCATCGTTCACCAACCGTATGTTTCTCTCGTGCCAGTGCCGAGGCCCGGCGAGGGAGAGGCAATCAACACCGGATCATTGAGATGACAATATCCCCATTGTGCCGGACGGTGCGTGAAAAGTCTGCAGCATCATGGGAATTTGACGTTGGACGCCTAGCGCCTGAGAATCACAATAAGGACCCTGGAATGACATCGATCCCCCGAGGAAGTATGTAGTATAATGGATATTTCATTACAACTGGAACCAGCGTCTCAGTCATTGATTGAATAACCATTTAAACTTGCAGTAATCCAGCCATCTAATGGACTGCAACCTCCTGGTGCAGTGCTAAAGCCAGCTGGGGATGAAGGGTCAAGTATTCCCAAAGACCAGGGCACCGTGAGTGTATATGTATTCAGGACCAGGGAAGTCCCAGGTGCTCCAAACAGCAAAATGAAACTTGATATACGAGGTCTCCCTCCCTCCCCCCCCCCCCCCCTCTCCTGCCAGGACTCCATAAATAACATCTTGAAACCGCCATGCAGCAGCACCCCACATCTTATCCCCTAACTGGCTATGCAGTGTTGTAATGTAGGTGCCACATGGTCACATGGTCTCAGCATTCAATGACGCATCCTGGACAAAAAAATTCTTCTAAAGAACTGATCAAAACGAGCAAAAACTCGTAGAAAACATTTAAAAAAAGATAAGCGAAACACAACAATCGCTTGTAAAGGAATTCGAATAAATAGGCTCAACCTATTGATGATTGGCCCAGCTAAAGTGCCAAACGGAAGTCTAGAAAACCAAAGAATATATTAGAGTAAAAGAATTCACATTGAATGGGCTTGGACAAGAGGCAAAACAGTGCGGACAAGGCTGCTGCACGTGAGAGATCATGACCTACTTCCACTGGGCACTGGGATTGTTAACTGGACGAGCAACAAAGCGGTCAGA
>NC_088644.1:32235501-32243001 GCF_964019385.1 Sycon ciliatum
TACTGTACTCGTCTACTGCACTGTCTGTAGTGCCGGTACATGTGCCTGTACTAGGCTGTAGCAAAGTCGAACAGGAAGCGTATACGCGTGTGCGCTTGAAAAGCGCATATAGCTAGGCGCGGACCTATTTTGAATATTTCTCTCGCTTTTCTGTTTACTTGCGAATGCCGATGAAGTCGAGATCAAAGTGAAGTATCTAGAGAGATGGCGGTAAATTTAGGTGAAGCTGAGGCATTTACGGATTCTCCGTTTCAGAGATCTCCGCGCTCCGACGTGTGGAAGCACTTCACTCCCAATGCCGCCAAGGACCAGGCGACGTGTACTAATTAATTTGTGAAATGTAAATGGTGTGCAAAAATTGGGTATGTGCCCTATGTGGTACTGACATTAAGCGCATGTGTGCTTATAGAGTACTCGATACTCGACTCGATAGTGACAGTACTCGACAGTGACAGAACTCGCTAGTGACAGTACTCGCTTCAGCACTAAAGTTATTGCCACTATCAGTTAAAAGTACAGCACACATGCTGTCACTGCTACTTCCAAGTACGTGCTCAAAATCGGTGTGGATCTGTACATGTACTTACAGAGGTTGTGCTGATCGCCAATGTAGCGCAGAATCTGTATCAGTACAGCAGCAGTGCACACAAAGAACATAAGGCCAAGTAAAAAAATTGATTGTTTATCGTCCGCGCCCGCCCCGAATTTTCACCCTCCCCGCCGAATTATTTTATTTTTTAATACTGGTATTTCCAAAATGTACTGTATGTACTGCGGTCGACAGCCTCTAATCAGCATGGCCGTAGATTTTCGAAGGTCAAGTCCACAGACTGAACCATAACTTAGTTGCTATGGGCTTGAAAAGTGAAACTGATCATAAGCTGCCTGATTTTCTTCGTTTTTTCTACGTAACGTTGGTTGTTCCACTTTCCATTATCCTCTGGGGTTGCGAACACCTGCCCTACAGCCATAAATGCATAATAAAAAATTAAATTAAAAACCTCCCGTCCGCCCCGATTTCTCGGGAAAATCTGACGATAAACAATCAATATATTTTACATGGCCTAATGCCCATGAACATACAAACACATGTACACACACAAGCAGCTCCTAAAGCGCTGGGAGGTGAGTAGATCAGCTCACCAGCAAGTGGTCAAAGACCGAAAATCCCGCTCACTGCATCCATTTTTTCCTCGTGCCAGGGTGACACGTGCCCAAAGCACAAAACAATACAATGCTGAGTGATCCCATTGCATCCCACACCACTTGTGCTACGGAAATTCTGCTGGATTAGGAACGACGCTGCATTAAACAAATCTGATTCATGGATACTCAAAATTGTGCTGGTTTATTGACGATGCTGGTTTATAAGGAGCTGAACTAAAGGGGGATAACGGTAGTCAAATTACCACTTGCCCACTTAACCAACTTACAGCATTGGATTCCACAATCTTCACATCACCGTCGATGAAATACGGCAGCTGAACACAGCACAGAAAAGAAGTTGAAACGTCAGCGTGCAATGAGAAAATTGAAAATCGTATCGCGCGGCACCATCCGGCTGATTGCGTCTGTGCTATCGTTATGATTTTTCTGCACGCGCTAGCAGCATGCGCTAGCAGTGTGAAGCAAGCTACCTCCGCTAGGGACTCCATACGCAGTGAGAGTGATGAGAAGAAAATTGCTCACTCCCATCGACTGGCACAAAATCATACAAGTCATGTTTACGGCACTAGCTTGCAGCACTTGTTTGCAGTGTGATGTAAGCTACCTCTGTCACAGAGACTCCATACGCAGTGAGAGTGACGAGAAGAAAATTGCTCGTTCTCATCGACTGGCAGAAAATCAGTACACGTGCAAAGCTTACGTTTGCGAATGGGCCCAGGCCAAGGGTGAACTTCTTTTCCAGCCAGCTGGACCGGTCATAGGGTGGCTCTGCAGTGGAGGACATAAAAAGGAACACATGAAGTACACAGATGCAAAAGAACACCATAAGGTTATGGTACTACGCATGCAGGGTGGGATAGACCTGAATTCAAAGAACATAATTTGCGGTGCGGTGGTGCGATGGCCACAAAGCCAGGCAAACCTCACAATATGTCCCGACACCAGAGCCTTACACAACCATTGTAACAGGCCAATAGCAAAATGTTGACACAACATGACATAGCAAAGCAAGTTCCCTGAATACTGCAGGGAGCTGCCCCTGGCGCCTACATGATTGTGGTCTCACCAGACAGAGACCATGGTAGGCTGGATCACATACCACATACATCCTGTATTGAAGGTTCTGCAGGCATGCAATGTTATTCACAGCACCCACTATTTCGGTCGTTTCGTTGTAAATGTGACAAACAATTATTGTTGTTGATATGCTTTGAAAGTACCGCGGTATTTGTATCAGAGTTGACATGCCTCATTTCTCGTTGGCTGACGTAGGAAAGAAACGAGAAATGTAGTTCTTTTTTGTCTTTCTTTTGCATGACGTAACATTTGCTGTTCGCAAATGCGAGATATTAGGAGCATGCGCTCAGGCTGCGGCATTCTTTTTCTTCTTGCTTTGCAAGTGTAGTGTATTTCTGATCCCGTTTTTCAACGTACTTTCAAGATCCTTTTAGGAACATGCCTCCCCGTAAAAGGACCCGTCGTGCTGCAAGCGCAGAACCCGCACGACTGCAGGCTGACGCGCAGCAGAACGCGAACGAAGTCCATGTGGCGGCCTGGAGGAGCAGGCAACTCGTATCAGGCTGCTCGAGGCCCAAATCGAGCTCGAAAGGGCCAGGGCCCCGGAATCCCCACGCGGCAGAGGTCGCAGACGGAGACGTTCTCCGTCATCGTCGTCGTCGTCATCATCTAGATCATCGTCGAGTGCCAGCAGTGCATCGCGGTCACCCAGCCCGAGGAGCCGGAGATCCAGGTCCAAAAAATTCAAAAAATCAAAAAGTTCCGGCAAGAAGGCTCGCCGTCATCGCCATCGCTCTCGTGCTACGTCAACGGGCCCCAGTAAATGGAGGAACGTGGCGTATGAGCACCAGCACGCAGTAAACGCCCGGCTCCAGGAGCGCCTGGAGAAAGTGCGGAGGGCACTGAAGTCCGACCGGCTGAGAAGCGTGACGAAAAACCTAAAGAAAGGTGAGGACATTCTAGAGGACAGGCAAGAGTGGCTCGCCGTCGCCGATACCCATGGGGTAGAGGTGGCGAACAAATTTTGTGGAGGGAGGGGGAATCCTCAGCATTGGGACCTCCGCCGGAAAGAGCAAGAGACTGAATGCGGCCGTGCAGTCCGTGGCCATGCAGCGGCCCTTTCGGGGGGGGGGGGGGGGGCATCCCATCCAGGTTCGGCAGGGGCGGGGTGGTCACCCCTAAAGCAGCCGCACGAGGGGCTGAGCAGCCACCACAACAGCAGTCACCTTCTGGACCCAGCGAGGCACCAAGGACGCAACCGGGGAGAAACCCCATCCAGCCTGGCCCCAAAGTCTGCTTCCGTTGCGGCGAGCCAGGCCACTTCATCAATTTCTGCCAGAAGCCAGCCGCTCAGAAATAGCTCTGAGGGCTGTGCGGACGGACTCCCCCCTGATGTAATAGATGATGAAGTGTATTCGGTGCTGAGTGTTGTTGACGAGGGGTGCGTGGCGGGCATGTGTGAATCTGACGATCAAGGGGAACTAGAGGGGCAAGGGGTGGTGGTGGGCAGTTTAAGTTAGCTAGGTGCAAGCCATTTTGGGAAACTATGGGGGCATCCGAATTTGTGCTAAGGATCATTTGTGAGGGGTATCTATCCCGTTCGTGCAGCTACCAAAGCCGAAAACTGTAAAAAATCACAGTAGCGCTCAGTGCCAATTCGATTTTGTCACAGATTCAATTAGAGACTTGATGGAAAGAGGGTGCATAAAGGAGGTCAAGAGTGAGGAGGCAGTGATTTGCAGCCCTTTAGGCGTGGTAAATAATGGAAAAAAGCTAAGGCTCATTTTGGATTTGAGGTACGTCAATACTTATCTGGTGAAATTTAAATTCAAAATGGAAGACCTGAAAACAGTCGCAAGAGTCTACGAAAAGGGCGACTACGTGATTACTTTTGACCTGAAAAGTGGGTACCACCACATTGAAATTGCACAGGAGCATCAAAAGTACTTGGGGTTTAAGTGGTTTAATGCGGAGGGAACTATCACAACCTATGTATTTTGCGTGTTACCATTTGGCCTCTCCACGGCTCCTTATGTTTTCACAAAAGTGACACGTGTTTTACTGCGGCGTTGGAGGGAGTTGGGCATAAGATGTCAGCTCTACATGGACGACGGGTCTGGTGGGCACTCTACTGTCGAAGGGGCAAGGGTGGTGGTAAAACAGATGAAGGCTGACCTCTTGAGAGCTGGGTTTGTGCCCAATGAACAAAAATCCCAGTGGGAGCCATCACAAACGGTCGAAATGCTAGGCATGCGCATTGACCTCAAAGAGGGTCGAATTTTTGCGACAGAGCGCAGAGTGGCGAGGCTTAAAGAGTGCCTAGCACGGCTGAGCGGTCTAGCAGTGCCACCCGCGAGGGAAGTGGCGAGGCTAGCCGGCTTCCTGTTGTCTATGTCGCTTGCGCTCGGGCCAATTTGCCGTCTGCGTACCAGGGCATTCTACAGCATGATATTGTCTAGGAGTTCTTGGTACGCCCCAGTGAAATGGCCGGATGCGGCAAGGTGCGACTTGGAATTTTGGAGCACGGTTTTTGAAGACTGGCACGGCCAACCATTTTGGAAAAACTGCCCAAAGGCAACGGTCCTGACCTGGTCCGATGCGAGCGACTCTGGCTGGGGCGGATTTTTAGTAGACGGCAGTGCAGTCGAGGTAGCCAGAGGAGAGTGGTCCAATGAGATTTTGAATGACCAAAGAAGCTCCACGTGGAGAGAATTGAGAGCAATCGCGTTGGTGCTTGAATCATTAACACACAAACTAGAAGGAGGTATCTGCATTCACAGAAGCGATAACCAGGCAGCTGTGCACATTATCCAGGTGGGCAGCAGAAGGGAGCATTTGCAAAGGGAGGCCATGCGAATCCTCCAGGTGTGCATGAAGCACGGAATCCGCCTGATTGCCGAATGGGTTCCCAGAGAACAAAATGAACTGGCGGACTACTATTCGAAAATAGTTGACACAGATGATTGGCGGCTAAACCCGGCTGTTTTTTTAACAAATCGAGCGTTTGTGGGGTCCCCATACACTAGATTGCTTTGCGAGTCTGAGGACGAAACAGTTAAAGCGTTTCAGTTCAAGGTGGTGGAATCCGGTTTTTCTTCTTGCTGTTGCTGCTGTCCCCGCAGAGGCTGTTTGTTGTTGCTGTGTGCGTGTGTATGTGGGTGTGCATGTGACTGAGGTGTGTTAGGGGTGGGGGCACGTATGGTGTGGCTGCACACAGGAGTGAGAAAGAGAGTAAAAAAGAACTACACATTTTACCCCTACACTCATACTGTATGCATATCGCCTCTACTGCAAGCTACTTCTGTATTCCGCCGTCGCTAAGCAGCTTATACAGTCAACTTTGCGTACAACAACACTCGACGGGGCATCAGAAAAGTGTCGTTATTCGCGAAGTGTCGTTATACCCGAAGTCTCATCATATGTATTACAGTTAGATGGGACTTTGCTCTGGGCATGGAAATTCTGTCGTTATTCGCAAATTGTCGTTATATCCGCTGTCGTTATTTATAGCAAAGTTGACTGTAGTTTTGTTTTCCTTTCAGTGTGATTGGTATGCAGTCTGCTGTACTGGGTTTGATGGCAATATATCTTTGCTATAGAAGTATCCATACAGAGATGTCTTATGCTTTTGGATTCTTGCAGACGGTAATGGAAGGAATTAGTATTCAAACGGACAGACAAGTGACACTACACACACACACACACACACACACACACACACACACACACACACACACACACACACACACACACACACACACATACACACACATACACACACACACCGACACACATGCGCGCATCCGCACACGCGAACACACGCGTGCACACACACACACACATGCGCACGCACACACACCTTGAACCTTGAACGTGCCCATTGCCGATGGCAATGATAGGGAAGGGACTATCTGCTAGCTTTGCAGTACGGAGCGTGGCGCTTGAGATCCCTGGGACGACGGCACACACCCCCACACACACCCACGCGTGCACGCACACACGTGCGCGCACGCGCTCGCACGCACACCTCTATTTCAGCAAGCATGCACATACCTGCTCCACACTCGTACATAGCATCTTCCCATTCTGTGTCGGTGTATGCCAGCATGTAGCGAGCGGCTGTGGCAAGCTAGACACAAACATGAGCAAGTAGTAATAGAGAGACACAACAATACAGAAAATCAAAATACTGGCCGCCAGTTTTCACGCACACCTTTCCCTCAAACTAAGGAATGCCAGTTTTCTTCTCACATGTGTTTTGGGGTGCCCTTGCCCAAGGGGAGGGGGGAGGGGGATAAAGCGAGGGACTACATATACATCAGGGAGGCATAACACCTAGGGAGACGACACAAGATTATCAGGCCTGCCGGAACCGGTCCGGTTGGTCAGGTTAACACCGGACCAACGTTGTGGCTACCAACGAATGTTTACTGCTGAGGAGGGCATATGTCCCCGCAATGTTATACACAAACTGTATGAAAGACTATGGTACGACCGGACCAATTGAAAACTGCTTCCGGAGGTCCAGCGGCATAGTGTGGTGACTGTACCCGAAACGATGTGCCCTTCGACACCGGGTTTGAAAGTTCTGTGCTCCGTGGTGTATGCAACTCGCGATTGTGCCCTCTACCTGCAGACCCCAAACATGACCCAGTCCAAGGATGCAAAATGCGAGCACGCATTCATCGGCCCTAAGCGAAACTCACGTTGTTTAGCGTTACAGTTACCCGTGCCGCCTCCCTGTGTACTGCGACTTCCTGATGTACATGTACGGTACTTTGAATTGCATTCTCATTTCCGTTGACGTTTTCAAAGCGTGTTACTGTAAAGCCATATATATAACAAAGTGCTAATTCTAACGAGTTAACCGGAGGAGAAATCTGTCGTTAAATAGAAATCGTTATACAGAAATCAATACATATACCGTTCTATTGAGCGTTGAGAACGCGTGAGAATCGATACCTTTGGTACACGTAAGCCAGTCCATTTTGGGAAATCATTATCTGTGCGCCTCGTTAGAATAATGACTTTTACAGTACGTGTCTCAACACACAAGCATGTACATGATATAACCTAATAAACCTAAACCTGTCATGCTGTCTATCTAACAAGTATGTACATGATATAACCTAATAAACCTAAACCTTTCATGCTGTCTATCTAACAAGTATGTACATGTACACGTACTGTAGTATGAATGGCAGCTGCGACTCGTGAAAACAAGTCTAAGAGAGTGCAGTCCAGTGAGTACTAAAACAACCCTGGTCTTACTACTTTTTACTGAGTTTTAGTACTCACTGGTGCAGTCAGTATGCA
>NC_088644.1:32248001-32296555 GCF_964019385.1 Sycon ciliatum
TGGAAATGGGGAGCATGAACTGCATCTAGCCCGGCGAAACCAGGCTAAGCACGAGTTGGGTGCGGACTGGAAATTGAGCAAAAAATTGCTCATTTCAACTACCGGCTGCCTGCCATTGCGTTACTGTGTCGGACAGGGCAAATAGTGTACATCTGCGCGGCAGTAGCGGAGCCTACTCCCAGCAAGTAGACCTCGGAGATGGCTGATACCACCGCTGACTACCAGCTGGTCAAGATCCTGGGACGCGGTGCATTCGGTGAAGCTGTTTTATACCGACGTCTGGAGGTGCGTAATAACGAAATATCCGAAGCCATTTACGCATTACGCATTTTGTATTAGGTTTTGTATGAGGGTGGGAGTCCACAATCTATGTAGAGAAATCCGGTCAGCATAATTGCTGTCATTTCTGTAGTTTTGGGTCATTTGAAATCCTGTGAACTTGTGGCCTTAAAACACTGCACACAACCCCCCAAATACCATCCCCTGCCTTTCGACACCGATCGCACTCATTCGCATGGCATGCTTGGGACTTTATTTTTTTATTTTTTACGTCAAACACAACCCTGCCTAAGAGTTATAAAAGAAAAAGGAGGGAGGACATGGTAGGAATTACAGTCAGACCACCTTCCAGCTGCTACCGCTTGGCAGTTCGCTTCTGGTTTAGCCAGGGTGATGGACTGACTAGTGACATACGCATACCATAACAGTATGCCGATAAAATCGTGTTCGCAGCCGAGCGCTGGTTATCTGAACTTCCCTCATTTGAACACGTTCATCAGCCAAACTTGTGGCCTTGTGGATCGTGAGTCATCGATTGACATGATTTCTTCACTATGCCCTGCGATTCACACATTGCCCAGCTACCTATGGAAGAGCACACACACACACACACACACACACACACACACACACACACACACACACACACACACACACACACACACACACACACACACACACACACACACACACACACACACACACACACACCATGTACCACCATGTGTACGCCCGTCGCAAGAGAAGCACGCAAATCTGCAAAATTAATGCACTGGATGTGTACCCACAGATTTTCTCTTATAGCAACGATAGCAAACAAGATCTGAATGAGACAGATCAAGACTTGCGCCAGATAACTGTCTAATCCCATGTGAATCGACCACCAATGCACACCTGTTCTACAACACACTTAGTACATCGCCGCATAAAACGGCCAAGACAGTTACCTATGCACACACTACACTTGCTGGGGTAACCAGTATAGACAGCACGCTGCTTTGATAGAAGCAGACACTAGATGCACTGGTACCTTGAATTGAAATTGGGAGCTACTTTACCAACCAGCCTCAGCTACTGTGTAATGGGAACCCAGAGCCAACAGACATACCAACAACCTCAGTCATGAAAGCTATTATAGTAACGACACACTGGATTGTGGAGCCGAAACTAGTCCACCTTCCACATACTCTGACAAGAAGGGAGCCTTCCAACAGGTGGACACACACACACATACACATACACACACACGCATACACACACACACAGTGTGCAAATGCTCCAACAAGTGATTCAAGATTTCACTAGCAGAGTAGCAACGTCAATTTGGTGTTGAGCCATCTCAGAGATCACAGTCTTTGATCGTATGATGTCAGTCATCTCCGTTACCCTCAATCCATTGACCATTGCCCTGCATACAGTAGAAAGTTAGGCCAACTGCCAAATAAAGCGCTTAATGTGCGGAGTACACAGCTATATGCATCTGCACCGCATATGACGATAAGAGGTCTGGTCGGATGTTGTTGTAACTTGAAGTTTCTTGCGGAAGCAATCATCAACTGATCATAGAACCTGGCGACTACTCATTATATTACTAGAACAAAGAATGAGAACAATTGCAGGCATGACGTGAGGCATGATGCGTTTATAGTTGGTGAAGCTGTTAAAGAGAGGGTATCAACTCACATGCTAAAAACTAGTTGAAGTGAGCACACTCCTCCGTGCATAGTGCAGGCTGGAATACTATCTGATATCCAACACCTCTTGAGGACTGCACGCACGCCTACTTCATAGTATGTTGCACGTGGGTGACACCCGCTCTGTACTGATCTTCACCAGCATGTTGGTGCCATGACCCACACATAGCCAGTATTATAACAAGCAGTCCCCGGGTGTCATTATGAGTTACCAGATGATCGTTTCAGCATGAAACTTTTTCTGTCACACACTTCAACTTGACCTCCTCTCTTCATGTGTATCCATTGGCCCATGTTTGTTTAACCCGATTCAAGACATAGGTTTGCTATCCCGGTGCAGCATGCGTATAATGCTGCGATCAGTTCTCGCAATGCAAAAAATGGTGGATCATTACTTGCTTTATCAGTTTTAACTATGTTTTTCGGAGTGTGCCCCTTATAGGCATGTGGCCTCTAAGTTCCTAGTGCCCCTTATAGGCATGTGGCCTCTAAGTTCCTAGTGCCCCTTATACCTCAAAGTATATAATAACTGTGTTCTAAAAGGACGTACCTTGATGTCTTAGCAATTACGAGTCATTATTATTTTCTCCCTGTGCCTGCTCTATGGTTTCCATGTGCAGGACAACTCGCTTGTAGTGTGGAAGGAGATCCTGTTGATGAATGCTAGCGAGAAGCAGAGGTTCCATGCAATGCAAGAGGCCTCATTGCTGTCTCTCCTCTCGCATCCCAATATCATCGCGTACTACAACGACTTTATGGACGGGTCTACGCTGCTGATTGAAATGGAGTACGCCAACGGTACGTTTTCTTGGCTTGTTGAATGCCGTAGCCTTGGGCCAGGGCAGTTGTGACAATGGTGGCATTTGCGTACATGTATGTCAAGTACTGCTTGGATAAGCTTTGTTCCTTTGTGAAGTGGCAACCTGGAAAATAGCCAGACCTTGGTTCAGGAAAGCTCTCTTGTTGGGATTGCATAGCCATCTGCACAGGCATCACCATTGCTAGTCATTGCATGATGAAGTTATTGTACCCTGAGCGTTGCAAAAAAAAAAAAAGCGGATAGCACTCTTAGTAAGTAACTTAGTGCACATAGCATGCTTTTTCTAGAGACTTATTATCCAATGTAGAATGTGCCCAGGCAGTAGAATAGACTTTACGATATACAGATGTGTTGAGAAATGAGAACATGGTGCATCTCCCAGGTGTATTATAAAATAGTTTTAAGTGTAAAACATTGATGTTCTCTCTCTTTTATCCTCCCCCCCCCCTCTACACACACACACACACACACACACACACACACACACACACACACGCACACACACACACACACGTGACGCACCGCAGGTGGTACGTTGAATAGAAAGATTTACACGGGTTTGACCAACGACGAGCTGTTCGCCGAGCGCTGGATTCTGTGGATGTTTTACCAGATTGTCTCGGCTGTCAACTATGTACATGACCGCAGCATAATTCATAGGTAATGTATATGTACAGCTCATGATGCCGTTGTTAGAGAGTTTCTGCCACACGGTATAACATACCACAGTACGCATGGAAACCTCGTCGCGGTACGGGATCAAGTTTCGCACGGATTTTTTCATGCCGTTTTCCGTGTGATGCACGCTTCACACGGACTGGTCTCCGTGTGAAAACTGAACGCACAGAGTACACGTGGCGGGAAGTTTGAGCATGCTACGCACAGCAGAACTGGCGCAAGGTACTAAAAATCTGTGTCAAACTTCACTGCAGTTGACACGGAGTTTGGTATGTACAGTCAACTTTGCTAATAACGACTGCGGATATAACGACAATTCGCGAATAACGACAGAATTTCCATGCCCAGAGCAAAGTCCCATCCCACTGTAATACATATAATGAGACTTCGGGTATTATTATTATTATTATTATTATCAAATTTTTGATAGGGCAATCCCCACAGGCCTAAGGCCTTCTTACAGGGTACCCTAGAAATCGGAAAGTACTGAATTACGGAATAGGTGCAGGGTATAACGACACTTCGCGAATAAGGACACCTTTTTGATGCCCCGCCGAGTGTCGTTATAGGCGAAGTTGACTGTAGTTCCGTGTAGCAGAAACTCACAACTTACGCAACTCCACTCTTGAGTCAACAATCGGTTTATCACGGTGATCAGGTCAAACCCTGTCAAGTTCTTTCTACTCAGCAGTATCAGTACGTTGAAAAGTCCCGCTGCTTAGCTCGGCCCCGTCAACGTTCTACCTGTGAAGTGATTTCAGTGCATACTTCACGATAATCATGGTGTTGAAGCCTTGTATGCACTGCTGTGTGTGCAACGGTGACATGCCACTGAGGTGCAGGCAGTCCGGTGCCTGGGATGGAACTGTGCACAATCCAGTATGGAAAGTCCCACCTTTTGCGCAGCTGGGGAGTGTGGCCCGGAGTAGGCAAGGGGCCTATCCAGCTTTGACTATTTGTTGAAGTCTTTTTTTCTTCTTTTTTCTTTCCTTTTCTTTCCTTTTCGAGGGATATGTGAAGATTTTTTTGAGTATGAATACTTTGAAAGCAATATGGTCAGGCTCCTGAAATGACAGGTCTTACGACAGGTGGTGGTCTTGTGATGGCCATATCACAGTGGTCACTGACTTAGTTTACCATGGAAAAATGGGAGAAGGACAAAATGTTACGAGTTATGACTAACTGTGTCCACCAACATAACCAGTCCCTTCTTTCCATAATTTAATTGGCTCACCATCCGAGTTCAACTGATTTTACTCTACGCATTATTTAGGGAGGCTCCAACAGTTTGGGGGTGAAATGTTGCTTCATAAACAACCTTTTTTTGTGGATGTTTGTGCTCCCTGGTCTCCCTAGAAACTCTTTTTATAAATTTTACGTGGGGTCACCGACAGGCAAGCAATATGGAATGCATTATCATATCTTAGATCACTTTTGCCTGTCCTGGTATGCTGGACGTCACGTTGCTGCGTGCACCATCGTTTTTAATGACCTGCATCCATGCCTATGTTGTTATATCCAAGCTTTGCTGTAATAAGATAGAAGTTGTTAGTCGCCTAGCTGTTCCGTCTGTTGTCATCCGTAACCAGAGACATCAAGAGCTTGAACATCTTCTTGAACAAGCTTGGCCTGTGCAAGCTGGGCGACTTCGGATTGGCTCGGAGCCTATCGGCTTCTGAAAGACAAGCGGTCACTTCAGTAAGTTCCTGATGCACCTGCAGATTTGCTTGAACACTGGTGGGCCATACCATGAAAGCAGAAGTACCAGAGTGATCAGATACAAGTGTAGCACTGACAATGCATAGTTGCCCTTGCTCCATTGCAGATTGTCTGAACTTGTCTTACCAACAGTGACCTTGTTTTATTAGTCTGCTTTATAACATCGCTTGTAGCAGTGCCAACGGGTTATGACTTTTGGCAAATTCGATCAGCCAACCTGCACGAATCAATGCTTGTCTAAGCCGTGTGAAGTCAGCATACCACTACCTGCCCCGCACGCCCCCATGCGATGGTGAAATTTTAATAAGAAATTGCCAATATCCTCCATGTTTGCTCATTTTTACTGTCGTTTCTGTCTGCTGTGATGCCCCTGTAGAATGTCGGAACAGTGGCTTACATGTCCCCGGAAATTTACAAAGGAGAAATGTAAGACAGCTACCATCGACTCGTTGTATTTTCATGTGCCAACAAGTTTGTCCAACTGGAGTGTTTGCTGAGTGGCCTGAAACCGGCTTGTGATGGATACAATAGAAATTTATAGATTACTGGTGCTTGAAATATGGTGCGGATTGATGGTACCGCTTTTTTTCAACATTTCCTACCCACTGTTTCCACCTGTACAGCTTATATACGAACAGGCTGGGTTATTAGAAGTGGATACCAATGACTGATTTCGAAATGCTTTGAGAGCATGGTGGATCCTTTTGCATAGAATTGAGCCCGTATAACTCCAAGTTCATGACATGTGTTACTTGAACCGTCTGGCATAGGTACTTGCTGCATCACTGACGTGAATCCTTATCAGAGTTGAAGCCATTGTTGGCCTAAATCTGTAGAACTGTGAGTGGTCCTCTTTCCTATGGGCTTATCACTCTTAGAACCACATGAACAGCTTGACGAGATGTCGGCACAAGTGCAATCATCACCTTCAAAATTTTCAGACTGAAGTAAAGCTTTTGAAATCGACCTCTGGCCTCGCATATGGACACCAATAACGTTAGAATAGGGGCTTCATGAGTGACGTGGAAAATATATGTGTTCCAATAATAGTTCTATGCAAAAATGCTAGGTTGTATAGACCCCAGTCGATCATGTAGGTGTAGCAAGTTAATTGATATGTGTTTGCATACGGCTTTACAATTTCTTTCACCCCAGATACAATGAAGGCAGCGATGTCTGGGCTGTAGGCTGCGTACTGTATGAAATGGCTGCACGGCGACTTCCCTTCGCAGTAAGTTACCGGCTGTGGTTGGCTGATGCGCCTGCCGGATTGTAGACTAGCTGCAAGCCTGGGTATAGTAAAACCTGTCTAAGACCGTGAACCGCTCACTGAGGGACCTTCAAAGTGTGGTCTCCGGCTGTAAGAAGGTGGTCTCCTAATCCAGGGTCATTTGACAGTGGAAAGAGCATCCCGGCTTGGTTCTGGCTGCAGTGGTCATCTGGGACAGGTGGTCGCCTTATCCGAGTGGTTGCCTTGACAGATTTTACTGTACTTGCAGTCACCGTAATTAGATACCTGTTTGTATTGCTGTAGTTCACCTCTGCTTGTGGTTACTTCTATCTGATGCTATGTTCGAATACGTTTGCATTGTTGCCTGCTGCATTGCTACGTTTCTTAGTGAACCGCCACCGTTTGTTGTAGCATCTTTGCATTCTTGATTCTCAATTACTGCCATGTATTTTCAGGTGCATATGTTGGTAGCTGATGTCCCTTACCGGGAGATAAAAAAGGGGGTGCATACTTCTTTTCTGGGGCAAGATTCAGTTACACTCCTGCACTCAGCCACCGCCTATTGACTGTGTTTCCTTGGTATTGACAAGCCGGAAAGAACATCTGGCCATTATAAGACACCACTTTGACAGAAACCAACAGCATGCTTGTCGCGGTGTGTGGCCAGGAGGCAGAATTAAGAGTTGTGTGGACGGTCCACACCATTTTTACTCTCTCGCTGTCATTATAATGTTCCCCGGCGTCTTTCGCAGGCAAATGAAATAGGCCGTCTTGCTGTGGAAATAGTTGAAACGTCCCCAAAGGAGCTTGACAACAAGGTCAGTCTAAGTACCTACTGGATGTGCGGTCACAGCATCTACATTGTACTTCCATATGCCTGTGCATGATTCCTGATAACTGTTAGGCACATTCCTGCCGTGAACTCCTTGTATGCACGTGTAGTAAGTAGCCCGTGATGCCAAATAATTTTCACCCTAAAACACCTCCACTTGCCCGATTCTATTACCCAGGACCAGGGAGCCATGGATCCCTTGTATTATCTGCTTCCTTTAGGCCTGTTGTGTATCGGTAGAAAGACTTTTCATGGCTCTTTTTGTTGTGGTCCTTTCGTTTATTTTGGTTTGTTTTGCGTTCTGCTTTGACTTGTTTTGGTTGCATGTATAGTTTGTACATGATCCAAGTAACGGTTACGTCATTGTCATACGTTGTGTTTTGTTGCGCGCATGCTCGTATGCTGCCATAAATGTTAGTCTTTTTCTTCAGTTTTCAGTTTACCTCGTCGTGTCCGGTCTTCTTGTCTGTCCGTCTCGTCTTGTCAAGAAATTATGTAGAACTCTCAGTTCAGTTTCGTTGTTGTGTGTGGCGGGTCGGATGGGCAGGGAGGCTGGGCCCCTGACGCCTGGACAACATGTGCGCGTGCACAAAAAGGCCTGTCTCGTGCCACGATTGTTGGACCTTCATCATGATCCTGTACATTTATACGAGATGGTATTCCGAGGCAATTGCACCACAAATCCACAATATACATACAGCTGTATGTGCAGTTATATTCCTTGGGGTCTCTGTCAAAATCAGAGAGGGTTCTTTTTTCGGATCTCTTTCTGAACGTATGGTTCGTTTTGGACAGTATCATGCACATAAGTCTGGCGATTTGGCAGCAATGAGTGATCATTCTTCGTGTTCCGTTGCATCCACAATATCTGCAGTTCACTCCTCTCTGACATGTTCTCCCTTCGCCGTGACTGCGCTCACACAGATAGAGTAACCCGCGGCCAAGTCAATTATTCCCTTTCCTTGCCCATTGTGCAAGCTCAAGCTGGATACAGATCTATTTCATTCCTTGGTGCTGACCGCTTTAATGCGCTTCCCGAATCCCTTCGCACAAATCATATCCCCCAATTCATTTCGCCAGGAACTTAACAATTTCATTCATCTTGGGCACCCTGTAAGAAGACCTTAGGGTCTGTTGGGAATGCCCAAGTAAAATAATAAAATACAATACAAATCTTTCAACAAGCGTGTTTCTCCATGTGTTTGTGTGCTGGTTTCCAAACAGCTTTCTGCTTTTTTTTTTTTTTTTTTTTCTACAAAATCCACATATCTCCAGACACTGGGGTGAATGATGGAGTGTGGTGGTGGGGCCCATTAAGCTCCGCCGACCAGAGGTCTCGGCTTCATAGCTCCATGGACGCACCAAAGGGATATTGGGTAGGGAGGATTAAATTTAAAAAGAAAACAGAAGAAAGAAAATGGAAAGATTGTATTGCTCAGTGAGCAAAAGAATAAGTTGAGTATTGATGTGAACGCTGTTAGACTTTTAAATTCAAGAGGAGACTGTCCGTGAGGAGAGATTACATGTATGTCCAAGCAGGGTAGGACACTGTACCCTCTTACTCGCGTATGCTATGAGTGGCCCAGTGCCAGTTCGTTCTGAGGAGATGGTGATAAGCTGCTGTCTTGAACTTTTGGATGTTCTTTGGGTGAAATGGGTGGGGAATGATAGAGGTAGGCAGCTGGTTCCAAATTGGGATGACGGAGTGGGGAAAGGCTCGGCTCACATTGTTCCGGGAATTGGTAGGAAGAACATTCTGTAACTGATGGGGATGCGCGGTGGACAGTCGTACATTATGAGGTCCCTGGTGGATTTTACTAATTCTGATTCAAATTGTACTGTGGGATGTCTCTAATTGTACTGTGGGATGTCTCTATTTGATATGAATCTCCACAGTACAGTCCAGAAATGAAGGCACTGTGCATGCAGATGCTGGAAAAGGTGAGCTCCATTATGGTCTTGTATATGTATATGCACGCGGTGTAGTTACATGACATTGTATAGCACATCTTACGACATAATGCATTACTTCAAGGTAAAATTGATGCACATGAGTATGAAATACACAAGTACACATCAGTTGCCCTACGATTGAAAGGGTGATCTTCTTCAATGCCCTTTAGTTAGAATACATCGAATCATGTTATTTATACCGGCCTGCTACCTTGGCTAATGTTTGTTTGGAGAGAATGATTGGCTACCGCTGTGCATTCAGGTTGGCATTGAGGAGCAGATATTATTTTGTTTCGCTATTGCAAGTATGGTTTCAGTCCAAGTAGTCTATGGTGTCTCAATCAGTCCATGGTCAAGAAGGGCCCATGGGTCAAGAATGGCTTCCCACCAACCCTTGAGAGTGCCTTCTGGTATGAGTGGCAGCCATGACTGGCTATTGTACTGAGATGATGCTTTCTACTCTTGTCGCACTGACTAATCACAGGACCCAACTAAGCGGCCAAGCATCGGCTCTGTTTTGACTTCGGCACCGCTAGCACAACTAAAAGAGTATGTTCACCTGATTGGTGCGTGCATTTTCTCGTATCTAGCACCTTGATATCCCCTACTAAAGTTGTTACAGCATCTTCAGTTTGGGCAAGGCGAGGAGATCTCAACCACTGTACACTAGTTGAAGTGCCAACAGCCACATCACCGTGCACCCATATACAGTGTACAAGGCAATCAAAACACAGAGCTCACAGAGCTGGATACATGTACATCGGTTTGGGTTTCATTTGCCACAAGTTGTTAAACACAATTGAGAAAGGAAGCCTTAGCCCGTTGATTCAAACTGATTTAGCTAACTCCGCCACTTCCAGGGGAAGATTGAATACTTTTTTTAAGGGAGGGGGGGGGGGGGTGTTGATCAACATTCACACGCTTTAAAGGATTCGTTGCGTGTAATGAGGACCAGAAGTTGGTGGAATGGTATACTTTTCTACTTTCTTTTCTTGCTTCTACATGTTGTGTGATGTGCAGTGAATTTGGTCCGGAGGTTATAAGACTAGACCGAGGCAATGGTAAAAGGTGGGTAAGCCAAGGCAGATGCAATTGGCTCTAGGCAGCTTGCATTTTTGTTGCTCGGTGTTCATTCACTCCTATCATAATGTTCAATATTAGCTGGGCTCCTTGAACCTGATATCCCGATCTCCAGGGTTCATATTTTGAAGACCATCTGCTTGGCTGGGGAGAGTCACACCTCATCTTACCCCCTCTCTCTCTTTTCTCTCTCTCTCTCTCTCTCTCTCTCTTTCTTGCTCTCTTCGGAGAACCATAGTAACACATGATGTTAGTTTGGATAGAGGATACAATGGGCCCTAGTTACTCGGTGACTTAGCCATTAGTTTTATAATCAGTTCGAGCATTCACTGGTTGTCATTTGCATCGTCTACCCGCTGCAATATGCCTGCTACTGCTGCTGGTGGTAAGCATGTATGCTCATCACGATGATAAGTTACCTGTAAGTCAGTATGGCTGGTTGTGATGAGACTATTTTTGACTTCTATTACAGCTCCAGGAAAGCATCCGGTATGCTCTGCAGGGAATCCTATCCGGTCGTTACCTCCAGGAGTAGTGAGGTAAGGACTGTTCACCAGTGAAAGTCAAATACCCAAGTGAGAATGTGCCGCGCGATGCTGGTAAATATGAACGCTGTAATACCCTAACCGAATCTATGTTGTAGTGCTCGTAAACGAGATTAAACTTGATAACACGAGGGTAATCAGCAGCTTATAAAAGAGATAAGAACATTTCCAGTCGACGTCACAGTGATACAGCTTGTCCCTCTCTTGTCACAGTTGCCGGTCCCCAATGCTTGTCTGTCATTGTGCCATCCTGTGTTGCGTTTCACCTTGTTGTCCCCTCTTGAAGACTCAAATTCTCTTTCTTTTCACTTGTACATTGAACTATGAAAATGGATATCCGTATTGTTAGTCACTGTTGGGTTTCTGGCTGATGGTGTAGAAATATAAGGGTGGTGTGTACCCCAGAAAATCGTGTCACCGTTATGTTGGTGTTCTTCTGTCTTTGAGAGGGGGGGGGGGGGGGAATACCACTTCACTCATTGTACCCAAGGCGATACACTCTGGTTAGGTTACCTTCAAGAATCATGTTTTCAAGTGTTCGAAGTGTTCTGGACCGGCAGCCTGTTCCAATCCTTGATGTTGATCTGTTTGCCTTCTTTTCCGTGACTTGCCAGGTGTTTGTGTGGGGTGGTGGACGGCATGTACCACAGCAGGTTGAAGTCTTGACTAAAGCCACAGCGGCTGTGCAGGTATGGACAGGCAAAGGTCTTCTGACTGTGGCCAGTGTACACTGGCATGCTGTACATGTATTCGGCATTGCCTACTCAGATGCGTTAGTCTGGCATGCAACTTCGACTTCATGTGGCGAACGTGCGTGCATATCGGTCGTGCTGTATGATATGAGGCATGTGTGGTGTTTACTACCATAATCATTACAAGTAGTACAGGTAATGTAGTTCCCATTTTTGGATACATGCATTTCGATTTGGATTTTGTTTTGCGACTGGTTGTGGAATGAGCAATGGCTGCCATGCATCTCTTTGAAACCAGCGTATTCATTCCTTGTGTCCACCGGGTCTGTGAATAGCATCTGTTTTTCCATCCAGAGGTGTGATTGCTAACCCATGCTTGATGAACCCGTCAGTTCCTCAAATCGTGCATGCCCATACGGGTACGAGATGTAGTATACCGTATTATCCAGAGTACATATATAAGCCGCACTTTGAACGCTCAAAACTCACCCGAAAAAAGGGGCGCGGTTTATACTCCGATGATCAAATTAACGGTGATAAATAGGATAGATGTCTGTATTTGTTGCAAAAAATGGGGGGGGGGGGTGCGGCTTATACTCCGGAAAATACGGTACTTGAAATAACCCAGAAACTGATGACTGGCTGTGGGTATCTGGTGAGCAGTGTTGTACCATCATGCTGTCCTGTTTGAATTCTGTTACAGGTGGCAGCCGGTATTCGGCACTTTGCGGCACTAACTGTGGAGAAGGAAGTGTTTACGTGGGCAGTAAGTGTTGCTCAATATCGTGCTCCTTATCAATCACGGTGTGTTACAACGACTCTATCTGCTGTGAAACAGGACTTGACAGGCTGGAACCTCTGACAGACAGTGGCACAGGCGAATGAAATGCTCTGCATGCCTGCAATGTATTTGCCATGTGGCCATATGACGGAATGTGTGCAAATATTTTTAAAGCAAATTGCCCACATGCCTGGATGCTGAAACTTACTTGTGCCCTGTTTGCTCGATTACGAATAGGTTTCTTCTGGTGGAGGTAAAATGCTGGGTCAACTTGGCCATGGTGATTTGGCATTGTATCGCAAGCCAAGACGCATCGACTCGCTCTGCGGCCAGGCCATTGTTCAGGTTGCCTGTGGAGATGAGTTTACCGTATGTTTGACCGGTAAGTCCTCCATACGATATACCTCTATACAATGGTAGTGTTTCTGTGTGTGTGTGTGTGTGGTGGTGTGGGGGGGGGGGGGATTATGTGTGTAGAGATCTCGAGTGCTATCAGCCATACTTCTTTCAGCTGTGTTTCTCTTCCAACTACCTATGACAATTGAGTTTACTCGTTTCTTATGACCTCCAGGTTCCTAGGTGTACAATCATGTTGTGATGCGGCGTGCAAGGGTGTGTGTGGAGAGGCATGTGCATGCGTGCGTGTTAGTTGGTTGGTTGGACGTGGCCTGGTAATACGGACTCGGAGGAATGCTCCCTCTCTTGCTGTATTTGTTCTTGCTGTAGACGAGGGCCGAGTGCTGGCATTTGGTTCTAACTACTGGGGTTGTCTTGGTAACGGTGAGGACGTTGAGACGGATGAGATTGAGCCCAAGCCCACTGCAGTGCCGTTCTTCACAGCTGACAGCGATGCTACTCGCGTTCGACGTATAGCTGCCGGCGCAACTTTTGTCTTTGCCGCAACAGGTGTGTTGAGTCTGTGGGTCGTAGAAGGGCATTGTCTGTTTCCCATGCCGGTGTATGCAATAGAAAAGCACTGCATTCCGTGCGTCTGTTTTTTTTTGTAGCTGCAACAGTGCATGTGTGTGAGCTGGGTGTTGTTACCTTGAAGTACCCTATGATGTCCATAGTGTATCCACTCGTGTGTAGTACTGTACCTGTGATCCGTTACTACACTCAATTCCTGTTTAACCTTAATCATTCCACGACTCCGTACGGAACACTGAAAGCCGGCCAATGGAGTGAATTCCAGGTGATGCCGGATTGATCTCTTCCTGGTTTTCTCAATGATTGTATGTGTACTCTTTGTGCAGCATCTGGTGATGTGTATTCATGGGGTAATGGTGACATGGGTAAGCCACTCATATTAGCTATGCTAAACGGTTTGCATACAGCACAAATGACCAGGGTTCTGAAGTAATTCTCGATGTACCATCGTCTGTCAATGCCTTCATCTACCCAGCCTGTCATTTGACCGTCTGCCCATTGACACATCCACCAATGCTCCCTTCATTCATCCACCTATCTATCACTTCACCCACCCATCCATTCATCTATCCATCTGTTCATCCGTTTGTCCGTTCATCCATCCATCCATCCATCCATTTGTCCATCCATCTACCCATCCGTCCATCCATCCACCCAATCATACATCCATCCATCCACCCAACCACCCAGCGGTTCCTCCATCCATCCCTACACTATCTCGCTGTGCATATCAGTAACTCTTTATATACTAAAGTAAAAAGAAAAAAAGGACCAAGGAACTACAAGTTACACTATAATGTCCACTAACACCACCAGTTACTAAACAATCAGCTCATGCGATAACATTGCACGACACTGGCCGACGGTACTGACGTTCTACAACTAACTGGCTAACAGCTCTAGCACATATTGGATGCGCACTACAACAGCCTTTCAACTTGGAAGGTTCTCAGTTATAGAAATAACATAAGGAGGGGAAGGAGTTCCTTGGTCCTTTTTACTTTTTGTAAATAATCCTTGGCTCTCCATCCGAGTTCACTCTTTATATACGTGGTTAGATAATGCTTAACTGTCCAGTTGTTATCACAGTTTATAGTTACCGACTGCATAGTTTGCCAACGAGCAAACACATTTCCAGTATCAATTCTCTCTGTCTATTTGTTGTTGACAGGTCAGCTTGGCTTGAAATCTGAAGAGTGCCACTCCACACCACAGAAGGTAACTCCCTGCCTGAATACTGAACAGGAAGGACTTTGTGTTAGCTAATGAGTAGTAATGGTCAGTTTATTGGACCTACAGTGGGCCGTGACAAACATCGGTACTTTATTCCCGTAGCTATGCAAAAGACGTTACTTCAGTAACGTTTGGCACTAGCCAGGGTCCACACAGCTTCAAGTTAAAGGGGAAGTTAAGGCAAAAATCAAAATTTCACCTGTTGTAGTCTTCGGGGTGCTGAGTCGAATGGTCTTGGTCCGAGAAAGCTGAGACGCTCCCTTCCTACTTGTATCCCAATCGAACTCGCGCACTTCCACCGAAACTGGGTGACTGCGCCCTACTAGATGGGGATTTGTATGCAAAATGTCACTAAAAGCGCCATTTTGTTCTTATAAAAGCACGGATGACCGCGATTGGCCCATATGTTGTAGTCTTTTGGACGCTGAGTCGACTGGTTTTGGTCTGAAACGGCTGCGATGCAGCGTTCGGCCCTTATTCCCAACCGAATGTTGTTGAACAAGCGGTCACGTGGTCCTGGGTGCCCAAATCACCTGGTTACCGCGCCAGCAGGCGACAACTTTCACACCAAGGTTCAACTCGAGTGACAGGACTGCACCCAAAAAAGGTCAAACAGGCTAGTAAGTTGTACCCTGCAGGCACGGTGACCAGGTGACTGGTGTACGCAGGAGCACGTGACCGCTTGTTCAACCATGTTCGATTGGGAATAAAGGAGGAATGGATATTTTGTCATTCATTTCCCTGATGACGGGCCAGGCCTGAAAATTTGGTGTAATGTAAATTTGAATTTGAATCGCCGCAGTGAAGAGACCGTCTTTGGAGTTTGGGGTTGAGAAGTGAAGTTTCCTACTTGTTACAAAAAAACTCCAAAATAAAACTCCTAAACTTTCCCAGAAAGGAAACAACAAAATCAAGATTCTTAATTACAAAAGGAAAAATTCAAGACGCCGGAAAACTAACGAAAAAATCACCATACCACGAGATGGTAAGAAAAACTATGCTCTAGAAAGCATACGGCAGTCATTTACAAAAGTAGTTACTGCTACTGCTACTGTTTACCCATGAACTGCTGTGTAAGGTGTAGTCTGAGTTTGACTCTGAGTTGGCTGTCTAAAATGTCTGCTGATCAATCATGACAGGTGCATTCTGAAAATGACAAGAGAGACGCCGTTGTGCCGCCAGAGACTGTCAATGGCCCCAGACGTCAGCTCTGAAGACGGGACACACACACACACACACACACACACACACACACACACACACACACACACAATGCACGACAGTACACAGTGCTGTAGAGTTTTGCAGTATAGAACAGCACATTTACAGTAGCAAGGGAAAAAAACGAACTACTCCCGCACACTCATACAGCAGAATAGTAGCTGCTGCTGGTGTTGCCAGTCTCTGTACAGTGAAGTAAACGAGTAGGTATGAATGAGTCGTGCAGCTACATACTATAAACACCGCACATGTGCAAGAGAAAATCTCTAAACAGTGGCTAATCATACAGCGTGGCTTCAGCTACCTGTAGCCATCAGACCCCGTCACCACGTCCACGATTCATGCCTGCGATGCTGCACCGCTGCTTTGCATGTCATGATTGGAAGCTGTGGCCTTAGTAAAAAAAAAAAAAAAAAAAAAAAAAAAAAAAAAAAAAAAGCTGATCTCTCTCGTTTGCTTTACTGGTAACTGTTGCCTGTTCTAGTGCCAGTGGTAGTAGCTACTGCTTTTCCAACTGTGTATCTGCGGCATGGGGGCACGAGCAAGCTCACTTCCTGCTGCAGTGAAGAAATACCATGGCCGTCTGTGTGCTGCTTACAGCAATGTGCAGTTCTGCATTGAGGAGACCAATGAAGAGAAGGAACGTATCTTGCAAATGGACGAGCTTTATGCTGATCTCTATGTAGTGTCCAAGCGAAAGTTAAACACTAGGATGCGTGAAGCAGATAAACTTGGCACAACTGCGGGCAATGAGCAGCTGGTTCATTCATTTGCGTCTGAAGCTAGGAAGCTGCGCAAGATGAAACTTGCTGAAATCCTCACTGTCAAGAAAGCCATGCGAAAACGCATGCGCGGGAAGACTTTCCGTACCATTGCCTTCTCATCGGCTGGAGCAGGCAAAACCATGCTCTTCACCAAGAAGGGTCCATACGAATGGGCAAGAGGTCAGATCTGGCCTAACATCGCTGTCCTGCGTGCACTGGAGCTGCGCTTGGCAGAAGTGCGCGATATCACAAGCATCGCTGAGCTGCTGGATTTGCAGAATTATGGCATCACAAAACCAAGTGAGCAGATTACAGTCATTGATTTTGTTTGCAATCATCCTGAATCTGTCTGTATCATTCTCGACGGCCTCGACGAGATCAAGCTCGCCGACTGCAGCAAGTTCATGATCGACGTCATCCGTGGCAAAGAAATGCCGGGAATTAACCTGATCGTCACGTCACGCCATTCAGCAGAAGCAATGAAGCTGACACAAAGCCGCGAGATTGTCTTTCATCATCGTCTGGAGCTGCTGGGCTTTGAGAAGGAGGGTTTGGAGCACTATATTCGCAATGTCCTGTCTCTAGACGATGCAGCCAAGTTGCTAGCAGAGCTTCGCACCAACCCACAGCTGGCCACAATGAGGCGCACACCGTTTTTCGCCCAAGCAATCTGCAGCCTCTACAGACGCACCCACCGCCTGCCAAATACACCGTCTGCAATCTTCAACTCGCTGATACTTCATGTAGTGCAGCAGGCGAAATCAAAGCCAGCGCATGATGGTGAGCAATACACCGATTGGAACGATGTTCCCGATGATATCCAGGAAAGTCTACATGATCTCTCCCGGTTCGCTTTTAACATGCTTGTCCGTCGGAAAGTCGTCTTCACCGATGCTGACTTCAAAAGGTTCTCACTATCATCGGCAGCTCGCACACTCGGCATGCTCATCGCCTGCGACACGGCATCACCACAGTCCAGGTCTCAGTGGCGTTTCAGCCACCTGGCACTTCAGGAAGCTCTAGCATCTCTCTACTTCACTAGCCGCAATCCAAGTGCAGCTGACGTCGCTTGGCTTGTGCAGCGCCTTGGAGCATTCACGGGCAGCCTCAACATGTTCTGGCGCTTAGTGGCCGTTGAGCTGGACAGTGGCTCCGTCAATGTGTTGATTGAAGCCATTTTCAATCCGCAGTCCACATCGTTTACTCAGCCACAGGATACCGAGCAGCATTCCACAGGAGCAGAGGGGCACAACGTCACGAGTTTTCTCTTCACAACACACGACCACATCATTGAATGGGCCGACCACGTTTCCTCGTTTCTTTCGCTGGACGAAGCGGAGCATCTTGCAGAAGAGTTGCTGGCTGGCAGGATCGACCTGGCAATGTCTGCTCCCGAAGTGGTCCGTCAAGAAATCGACCCAGCCGTCACCAAAATCACCTGCAAGGACTTCGTTCGTTCCTTGCTAACCATTTGGACGAATCGCGTCCCCAGTGCCAGTACACAAATTCTGCACGACTTCATGGCCGACCAGGCACAAGGATTGGCCATTCGATGCTTCACCGTCACTCCCACGTCCAAGCTACCTCCAATTCCTCCATCCAGCGAAACAGCTCAGCCATTCGCGGCTCAGGACAACTTCAGTGCCGCGGAACGAAAGCAACGAATCCTCTACGCCTTCCGGGTCTTCGCGGAGCACGTCAACGCCCAGCAAAGTAATATCGAAGACATCCCCAGCATGAAAGCCATCGTCAAGCAGTACGGAGTAGATTTCGATGAGGTTCCTCTCACGCCCTCCGATTGTCAGGCCGTGAACGCGGTCATGATTCACCATCACCAGTTCATCACTCGCATTAACCTGTACATCTGTGGTATAGGTGATACTGGGTACGCATGCATGGCTGATGGCATGGCTCTACTACGCAATCTCACATACATCAACCTGCAGGCGAACAACCTCACAGATCGTCACACGGCCCATATTGCAGCGTGTATCGCATCCAACACGTCAACACTGCGAAAAGTCTACACATCCGCGAACGTCTTCAGCAGCAGTGCTATGGCCACCATCCACAGCAACACACACCGCTGTACGGGACTGCTGGGGGTGACCCTAGGAGGTGTAGAGTGCACCGATCCAGCAGTCAACCTTGACGTCATAATCAAGGTATGCAGCAGCTGCCCAGATCTCCAGTACGTTGGTCTTTATGACTACGTACTGGATATGGAAGGTCTGACCCAACTAGCACCATTGTTAGGAGCACTGAGGCTAATAGGGCTGGGGCTGATCAAGGTTGGGATGAAGCAGATCTCTGCTACGATCCTGAGTGGAATCATTCAACAGCAACACGAGAGTTTGGAGTCGCTCTGTCTTCAGCGAAATGAGCTAACTGGAGATTTCCTAGAAACCGTTCGTGGTGAGCTGAGTCAGTGCCGATGCCTAGACCAGCTGTACCTGGAGGACGACTGCCTATCGTCGGGCGCTCTGACAGTGCTTGCATCCCTGCTACCCAGTCTGCCCAAGCTCTCCGAGCTCAAACTGGCGAGGAATGATTTCCGAGATGCTGACAATGAAGCAAAGCTGTTCGCCGCCGCTGTCCAAGGCTGCTCATCTCTGAAGGAGCTGCGCATGCCTGACAGAGCTCTAGTATCTCCACGACTGCGTGAATCTCTAAGTACCATGGCCAGAGATGATCTGGATGTGCAGTATATGCGATTTCCCTATTACGACGAAGCGGGGAATGACGAAGAAGAAGACAAGTACGACGATGAAGGAGGAAGTGAGAGCGAGGAATGAGGAGGTCAGAGAATTGAAATAGACTGCTTTGTGTCCTGATGAAGAAAGCTTCGTGTTGGTCTATGGCTTCCTCCTGGCGCACAGTCCGTTTGTGTGTGTTCTTTGGGGTGCACATCATCTGCGTGTGTGCATGCGTGGTAGTGCTTCTGCATGCGCGTGCTAGTACATGCCTGCCTATGTATTTACTTGAGCGTGCATTTGTGTTTGTGTGTGTGTATGTGCCTAGTTTGTACGTTTGTATTTCGGCTGGACATAATCATTCGTTCCTTCTTTTTCAGTCATTTCCAGGACTCCCTGTGTTGACCTTTGACCTTTAGACTTTGGACCCTGTAGTTCGTTTCCCTTTTTTTAATTATTGTGGACTAACGCTGAGAGAATTATTATCAATGAATTCTTCGGATGGAGAGCCAATGATACATTTATAGTAAAGAAAAAGGAACAAGAAACTACAAGTTACGCTATAATGTTGTTTGTTTGTTTGTTTTGTTTATTTACGGATTCTCCATAGGTAAATGGATACCTATCATGGGAGTCTCACCAAACCACTAAAATAATGAAAATAAAATGTCCACTAACACCACCAGTTACATGACAATCAACTCATGTGATAGCATTGCACAACACTGACTGACGGTACTGACGTTCTACAGCTAACTGGCTACCAGCTCTAGCACGTCTTGGATGCGCACTACGACAGCCTTCCAACTTGGAAGGTTCTAAAATTGAAACTTAGCCATCCTATTATGCAGTTCTCTTTTAAACTCAGTAACATTATTTTATGATGGAGGTTGTGATAGGGGGCAGACAGTTCCACAGAGTGCCTGCCTGAAATAGAAACATTGAAGATAGTATGCGTCCATGACGATGGAAGACTAGTTTGTTTGGACGGCGCTCACTTTTAGTAACGGTAATGTGGAACATTGCGAGGTAATTCGGGTGCGAATGGATGTATATAAAGAGGGTGAACAGTGAAATAAACTGGCGTCTAAAGTGAAGGGATTGAATATGGCATAGCTTATTTAGCTTTTCTTTAGTTTCAAATTTATCAAAAGCTGTGTTACTGGACTTTAAAATGGATCCACGCACTCTAGCTTAAAGTAAATCAAGGCTAGCTAGGTGCTCAGCACTTAATCTATACGTCCACACTGGAATGGCGTATTCAGCTGCAGGGCGAATGTACCCCTTATACAGGAGGGTGATATTATTGATGTAGATGACGGCCCATATAGCAGAGTAGGTTAACTCTTTGCTGGAACTTCCTGGAAACGGTTTCAAAATGACTGACTGTGAAACTTTAGATCAGGGCTTAGCTCTACACCAAGGTGAACTACAGAAGTAGGGTGACGAATCGGAATATTGTCCATACGATTTGGTGATGATGTGGGGAGTGAGTAGTTGCAGAGTGAGGAAGTATTCTCCGGGGAGAACTCACCATGGACTCTCCTGGCCCATAGCTGGCAACTGTCGAGCTCCTGCTGGATGTTAGACTGATTCTTATCGAGAGATAATGCCCAGTGATGAGCATACATAAAAGTCACATTGTCTGCAAACAGAAAGGAGCTACTATGGTGGAAACTATCAGGGAGGATGGGAATATACAGTAGGAAGAGTGGAGGGGCAAGGTGCGATCCCTGCGGAACTTCCAGTGCGGAACTTCCAGAAGATGAGGGCCATCACCCTTCGACGCCACACATGATCGTCTTGAAAATGGCCAATTTACAGACGCTGATGAAACCATCACCCTTCGACGCCACACATGATCGTCTTGAAAATGGCCAATTTACAGACGCTCATGAAACAGCCAGCTAAGTCCTCAGTTAGCAAGAGCTATACACCAGCAGATAGTAGAACACCTCTTCTAGCACTGAGCATATGTCCACCTTCTTCCTTTTGGGGTCTTCTTGAAATAAACTGGAATGGCAATAAGCCGTTGAAATATTCCCCTGTACAGCAAGGAGAGTTATGTACAGGTTTCTGCACGAGTACGAGGGCAATACCGCGGAATCCAGTCCGGGCTGCAATAGCGGCAAGGGCTAGATGAATAGCGGTACTGACCGAGTGAAGTGAGCTTGAGCACTGCTCGATAGCGCGAAGCTTCACTTCCCTTTCTTATCCTTGATAAAATTGAGGCTCCCAAGTTGGGTGGTTGTTGCTTTGCGTTGTCGAATTGTAGTTAGACCGTATTGTCCAATGGTCTTACCGTCCGGTTGTCGTACCAAGCCAGCACTCCACTGTGCCTTGGAATGTAGCTTGTGTTCGGCTTGATGGCGCTTACCTTCCCCTCTTTGGGATTATCACTAATATCCAAGTTCCAAGTTGGAAGGCCGTTGATTAGCGCTATCGAGCAGTGCTCAAGCTCACTTCTTTGCCATGGAATGTCTCAGTACTCCTTGTCAGTCTAGTGCTACCTTGTGCACGTCTGACTGTTCAAAACCTGGTTTAGTTGGTGGACTCTAACGCATAACTTGTGCCCCACCGTTTTCCTGGTTTCCATTTAATATTACAACCAGTTTAATACAGTAATTTCAACATACCCTGGGTGGGAGTGTAGGTGAGGATTACTACAAATTATCATAATATATTGTGTGTTCTGTGTGGATGCTCCAGGTCAAACTTCCTCCCGGTGGTTCCATACGCCGTATTGTATGCGGTATTGATAACGCATTCATTGTGATGAAGTCGGGCCGCTTGCTGGCTTGCGGCAGCAACGAGAACAACAAGTCTTGCTTAGATCAATCGATAGGACCTCGGCGAGCATCCATCAACGTAAGAACTATTCTTTTTGTCCTGACATCATAATAGCGATAGTTAATGATACTGACAAGTTACCCAATGCCATAAACTTCAGAGTTGCAACAAATCTGTTTAGTTCAAGTCCCGCTATTGTGAACTTGCGTTAATATGTGTCTGTAGTATGCCATGGTTTGCTATGCTTTGTTTATCAATCGATGCCCTGGTGAGCTAGCTAGCTTGCAGCACAATAGCCCTTGGTTGTTGATATTGTAACAGGTGTGGTTCTCCTAAGACATCCATGCAGTGCAAGGTACTCTGTACTGTCACTATCCCTATTCCCCGCTTCTTTGCCATGGTAATCAGAACCCACTGGGCTTTACACATGTGACAGTCTTCTTTGCCATGGTAATCAGAACCCACTGGGCTTTACACATGTGATTGTCCCTGCTACCTGTTCTCTGTATGCAGAGCGGTGAACCTGCCATAACCACCGTTCACATGCAGCTAGGCTTTCAGCCCGTGAAGGCATTAAGACGCTTTCGCATCGTGAACGTGGCTGCTGGAAGCAATCACTCTGCTGCTGTCGATGGTGAGCAACAATTCTCTACTCTGATTGTTGAGCTGCAGTGTTGCTCAATGAAATCCAGTCGTGTGACTCGAGTACGCGCCGGGCGTTGCGCAGCCCAGTAGACCTGCGAACACTGGGCTGCGACTTGAAATGATGCAAGACGCAAACTTGAGTGGCGCGACTGGTGTTTCCTTGAGCAGCACTGTGTGCCATTCATTGCCAGCCATCCTGATATGATTACATAGCATGCGTTTTCAATACTAGTATTCTCTTTTAAATTTTTCAGTCGCTGGTCTGTCCTTGTGATACCACAATCCTTGTTTATCTTTGTCTAGCATCCTGGGAACATGACTATTCTACAAGGGTGTTATCAGGGGCGGATCCAGGAGAGGTTCCAGGGCTTCCCCGGAACCCCCTAAATTTCGTAAATGTACTACCCAGGGAACCATATGCATGTCCATGTACATGTATCAGCTATTCAGTTTTGACTCTACTGGAAATCCTCTGTAGAGATCGCTCGGTCCGCCTCTGGTTATGATATGGCTGGACTAACTTTGGGCAACTTTTTTCCTCTTCCTTTTCACCATTTGTAGCTTTTGGTCATGTCTTCACATTCGGTGACAATGCCTACGGGCAGCTTGGGTCTGGCAACTTCCGATCTCAGAAAGGTGCAAAGCGTGTAGGTGGTTCCTTGCTTGGGAAGGAGATTATCCACGTGGCGTGTGGTGATGCATTCACAATGGTCGCTTCTTCAGGTGGGTAGAGAAACTAATTTGTATCTGCAGTTGGTGCGTGTTTGTGTGTGTGTGTGTGTGTGTGTGTGTGTGTGTGTGTGTTTCTGTGGATGTGCGTGTGTGTGGATGTGCGTGTGTGCGTGTGTCTACGTATCTTGGCTTGTTGTGCCTGTGTCCGAGCATGTGTCTTTATCTGTGTTAGTGTATGTGTGTGTATGTCTGTGTCTGTGTGATTTTTTGTACGTGTGTCTCCACAATTCAAGAGTATAATATTGCCTGTACAGGAGTCAATTATGCAGTACAGTGCACTCACAGTGGTGGTCGTGGTGGCGGTGGCGGCAGTTGTTCATTTCTCTATAGAACAGTTGCTGCCCTTGCTCTGATTATACTTAGTCAAATTTCCTTTCATTTTGAGTTTTGAAGTTCTCCCAATCCGTTAACCCTTTCAGTGTTAATGACGAGATATCTCGCTCTGTGCATGCAGGGTCTGAAATGAAAGCAAGTGCACTGAAAGCTTAGCCGGCGGGGGAAAACTAGGCCAGCAGTGAAAGGTTTAAAAAATCAAGTTTCCTTGTTGCCGTGAATGTCTACAGATCAGCATGTGTACTCCTGGGGTCGTGGTGATCACGGTCAGCTATGCAGCAACGCAGCTGCGTCCTCCTCTTCGCCGGCCACTAACCAGCGCACAGGCAATGCACTGCCTCGCCCCGTCTTTAGCGCTCTCCACACGGTGTCGGGACTGTCCTGTAAAGACTGGCATGGCATCATGATTGCAGGTACGTGGCACTTGTACATGTACAACTAGCTTCTTGATTTCAGCAATTTCTCCCATGGTACTTCAACTTCAGAATGTGCTTTCTTGTCTTGCAGTTCATGGCAGTACACAGCAGTGTGTGAAGTTTTGTAAACGTTGATTCTTAGCCGGTTCAGCCCTCACCCACGCTACGTACCCATGTCAGCACCCACCCGGTACACAATAACTATCTGTTTGCATGCCCGCATGGTAACGGATCTACTACTAACGATACAGTACAAGTGAGGGCATAGAGGTTATGCAAATGATTCCATCGCTAGCACAATGCTGTGGCGCGATTTCGACAAAGCTGATGATGTAATCACGTAACTTTGCCAAAGTTGATGATGCAATGACATAACCTTTATTGTCCAGCACAGTCTGTATTGTTATGGGTTTTGTCTGTTCTTGTCTGCGCTGTTGCTGCTTTGCAGAGAAGGTCCTGTCTACTCGCACCATCAACAGTGTCAATAGCCCCGTGAAGGAATCAGGTAGGAAATAATTATTATCTGTGCTTGTTCCGCATCATACTGTACATACTGTAGAGATCATCATCATCATCATAGTGTTATCATCCTGTGGGGTGTTTGACTGTTTGGTATGGGGTAGCAGCACAAGCAGCACAGGTTTGCTCGCTTTCGTCACGCAATACAAGCGTAAGTATAATTATGATGATGTCATTAGCATAGACTATTTTGTCATTGGCATTATAATAATAAAAATGATTATATCGATGAAGAAAGGAAAAGGTCAAAATGTTACGAGTTATGACAAACTGTCCACCAACATAACCAGATCTTATACCGTCAGCGAGTGCGACAAAATGGCACAAAACTGAGAAGGAGTACTGAGACATTCGGCGACCTGACACCTAGCTCCAACACTTCTCCAAGGCGCAAACCAACAACCTTCCAACTTGGAAGGCTCGGGTTCGGGGGGGGGGGGGGTGCGTCGTCGAGTTGTAGTAGGGCCGGGATGTCCAATAGTCTTACTAGTTTCGTCATCATCCAGTAACTTTCGGCATTCTTTGTTGCCGTGGCGCGTAGCTCATGCTCTTCTTCGTTGCGCTTTCCTTCCCCTCTTGGACCTTCCCTAACCTGAGCCTTCCAAGTTGGAAGGTTGTTGGTTTGCGCCTTGGAGAAGTGTTGGAGCTAGGTGTCAGGTCGCCGAATGTCTCAGTACTCCTTGTCAGTGTTGTGCCATTTTGTCGCACTCGCTGACGGTATAAGATCTGGTTACGTTGGTGGACAGTTTGTCATAACTCGTAACATTTTGTCCTTTTCCTTTCTTCATCATAATTATATCGGCTCACCATCCGAGTTCAGCAATGATTATATCCTTCACTTTCGACACAAGGATATGTCATTCACACTGAACTCAAACAGAATTTCTGTGAATGACATACTTATTATGTCATCCACAGAAATTCTATAGCTGCATGTGTGTTTGTCATGCTAACTCCCCGCGGACTGATGCTAGTAGTGCAGTCTTGCGCCTGAGACACTATTTGTTCACCTGCCCCGCACAAGACTTGAAGTCACCCATCGTCAGCATTTCAAGTGTCACAGTGTCCATGCTGCAATTATGCTCTGGAGTGCGAGAACATCATTGGGTGTCTGCTCTGGTTCTCATTCTCATAGTTGACGGGCTGTCCGCCGCCACGACTGCAGACGGAAGGTCGTTTCCAGAGCTGGGCCTTGCTGGCAATGACACCGATGAGATTCCATCATGGGTGGCAGAGGTGAGTAGGAACTCATCTCACGGAACCTACCATGGGTTGATGCGACGTGTGCGCTATGGGTGTGTATGTGTGTGGTGCACTGTGTGTACGGTGTGGCAGTGCAGGTGTGTGGTGCGGTGTGTGTGCGGTGTGGGAGTGTAGGTGTGCGATGCGATATGGGTGATGTGGGGGCCTGTGTAGGTGACCGGTGCCCTAAGATAAAGGGCGTCCGTCAATCTACATTGCACTTTGAAGTATTCTTTTCCTGATTCTTCAACAACATGTGTCTCCCTTTGTGTGTGCCTCTCCGCCCCTCCCCTGTGCATTTAGGCGTTGGACCAATCCGTCATACCGATGCCAAGCAAGCAGTAAGGAATAATATGTGTAGAGTTTGACCAAGCAGCCACACAGCATGTGATGATCATACTTACTTTGCCTGATTGTATTACACCGACCTGATTGTATTACACCGCCGGACCTGGCTGATGCCGGTGTACTGTAGAGTGTATTACACCGCCGGACCTGGCTGATGCCGGTGTACTGTAGAGTGTATTACACCGCCGGACCTGGCTGGTGTGTGTACTGTAGAGTGTATTACACCACCGGACCTGGCTGATGCCGATGTACTGTAGTAACTATGCTTACTGGAAGGTATTTGGCGTTTCACGGCTTTTAGTAGTGTTGGTCTTATAGACATTGTGACAGTAGATTGTGCAGAATAACAGTTCGTATCCTGGAACTCGAACATAGATTGTATTACAATTTCCAAACCGTACACACTACACAGTCAAGTTTAATATTCTAAATATTCCTCATGTGTACCGGTGTGTGCCACTACTACTATGATGTCCATACAGTGCTGTATCCCTGCCCCATCGCACATCTTCACCAGCTGCGCTGCATGCTATCCGGGTTGGTGAGGCGCCGGCCACAAGTGGGAGTTTGGACGAGATGTCTCCACCATCGTCAGGCCAGCGCAGAGGCAGCAAGAGTCTTGTTCCAGGGGCATCTGTACGAAAGCATTCTCCGTGTAAGTGTGTGTGTGGTGGCGGCGGCTTCCGCTACTGGCACTAAATGCACTATGGCTGCTGATGCTAAATCTAGCCTTCAGGATTATGAATCACAAGAGCATCGCATGTCGGGCATTGGTGATTTGTGGCTATGTGTACTAGTTGAATGTTGTTTCGACCACAATTTGTATGCATGTATACGTATAAATCTGTATACCAGAATTATTTTTACCGGTTGCAAGTCGACCCCGGTTGTAAGTCGACCTCCAGACTTGGGGCCTCAATTTACCGGTTTTTAAGGGCAGGTATACCTCGGTTGTAAGTCGACTTCCCTTTTTAGGTCGGGCTTTAGGTTATTAAAATAGTTCGACTTACAACCGGTAAAATACCTTACCACTGACGTTGCGGTACAAGCTATGCACACAAACAAAGCAGAATGCTTAAGTCCTTCAGCAGGGCGGGACTGTCCTGGGGAAGAGCTTCGGTACAGACTTACATGATAGAAAACATGCCTATGTGACTTGAACGTTCCACATCACTGCCTGGTCTACACCCACCAAAACGGCAATCAAAATAATATGATCCGAAAGTAGTATTTTCTTACTAGTACCAAGTCGTATTTGACGTCCTCCTCCAAGCCTTATAGGTGCAACGCTGAGTTGTAGGCGCGTGTAACTATAGGCAGCCTTGCTTGCCGTTCTGTAAATGTGTACGTATGCTATGTACGTGTACATTTAGCATGTGTCTGCTGTGTTCCTTTGAAGGTGAGAGTTACTACCGTACTTGTGGTACGGTATCAGCCTATCAGGGCATAGCAGCTAGTGCTTCTTGTTTTAACAAGAAGCAAAGCGTCACCTCCCTCGGACATTCTTCTAGGTATTATGATCGCCTGGATAACCTGCTCAACATGTCTTGGGCTGAATGTGTGCATTGCCTGTTCTCCGACACAGTGCGCAGTTCAATATCCACACCAGTGTCCACGTCACAGCGTGCCGGCAGTCCTGGCCGTAAAGCAGTACTCTCCGTTGCACCGCCACCCATCGTCTCTACCGTCACCACCGGGTCTAGCCACGTCCAGCATCAGCATCAGCATCGCCGGTCGAGTTCATCCAGTGCCAGTAGTCCATGCAGCCCTGCTGCAGCTGGTGTTGGTGGTGGTGGTGGTGCGACAAGTTCCCGCCGTAAGACCTCCGTACCGCTGGTGCACCAGCTGCACTCGCCATTGAGTCGCTCTCATAGTGCTGGGAAGTCACTGGCCATTGATGAGGATGCAGGCGAACAGATGACCGAAGTGGAGAGATGTAAGTTTCCCTCGTGCTGCGTGTTTGTACATCATGACAATCCTAGCCCTAGACTCGCACTTTAAGTGTCGGTATGTGCCGGAGGATTGTGTATACTGTGGTTGCGGTACTTAAAGCTGCACTACCCAAACGCACACTATTCGCTGGTGTGAAATCTATGCTATCAAATGAAACTTGGATGAGCCAACAGTTTTGTTGAAATGGGCTGAGCATGTGTATTCCAGTGTGCGGTATGTCATGTACACCGCCTAAAACTGAGGAATCTATCATCAGCCCATGGTATAAATGATGATGACGGTCATGGGTGTGTTGTGCATGTACTCCGAGGTACTGAAACAACGTCTCTATGCATCTGATCATCAAACACATTTATGTTTCGTGCAGTTCTCTATCTATTAATGCCATGGCACATGTACCGATCATTCAGAGACTAAATGCTTGTCCGCTTGTCTATGTACAGAGCACTGTACACGTATACATCGTGCAGTCAGTAATCTTACTGTCGTGTAACATCAGGTCGTACATGAATGCGCTGATCATACATCTGTGCGCTGTATGCTGACTGTGCTCCGCAGTGCGACAGCAGGTGGCTGACTTGCAGCATGAACGCGATGCATGGCGTAAGCAGGCAGAGGTGCTGCAAGGTGATCGCAGACAGGTACGTCTATGTCTTTGATGCAGTGCTGCATGCCTGCTCAAGTGCTGTATACAGATGGTACACTCTACTTGCAGATCTGCTGAGCCTCAGGCCACACCAAGTTATTTCTATGTTTCGCGTCGACGCGCGCGTACCTTTTCGAATCCTTGACAAGAAAAAAAAAGAACCGAGACGAGTCAATCGATGGCTGTTCTAGCGAACATTCTCTAGCCAGTATGGCAGATCAGAGGTTATCAGCTTCTCGATAATCTTGCATTCCGGGCGATGGTACGTAGAAGGTGCGAGAGATGAAAATTTCTACTTTTCCTAGCCGTACGGTAGTGCCTGCTCACCAAGCGAGCAGGGATTCCAGGTACTAGGTGTCAAGGACTTCGAGATTTTCCACGATCGTGATGGAGCGGAATTCCACTCGACTCACGTCAAAGTGCAGAAGGAGCCACCCATGAAATCTCTTATTGTATCGCTCCAGCCCAGTCTACCAGCTGTCCTGTGGCGACTTGTTGTCGTTTTGGATATAAGTGACAGTTTAGGAGTGCAGTTCTATGTGCAACATGGCTCAGTACACATAGCATGGAGTTTTGTTTTTGTTTTTTTCCGCCCGCCCGCGTGCCTTTTCCAGAAAATATCCAACGCGAAACATAGAATTAACTTGGTGTGGCCTGACAGTAGCAATTTAATTGGCCTGAATTTTGATCTTCTGCGTTGCTAACCAGCTTTGTCAAAATTCACACTTTTCCTCCTAGAGTTCAGTTTGCTCGCACACAGCTAGCGAGAACTTGATGTGTGGTGCTGACTATATTAATGCCGAGCTGCAACATTTCCTACATTCAATGGTACTTCTACCTCAGAGTTGCTTACTACATCTGCACTCCCACGTTGTCCTGTGGATGGAATAAGATAGTATTGGGGGCCAGAAGTTTTGTATCGGAAGAAGAAGAAAGTTAGCTGGTCATAGTAAATTATTAGTTATGCATGTACTATTGGTGTACAAGTGATCATGCCTATATACGTACACATCCACGTGCATGATTGTATGTATAGCTGCATCGCTTGGAGGCATTCCAGCCCTGCTTTCTCTCTGTTTCATTGCGACCTGTCCCCGACTAGCTCCTGCGTGAGATTGACGTAGCTGCCAACAAAACTTCAGATCTTACGCGAATGGTAAGCATGATCAAGTTAAGAAAATTGTGATTGCATCAGCTGAACTCAACTTCAAGTGCTGGGGTTGGAGGGGGGGGGGGGGAGCTAGTGTGAACTATGAGCACTCAGTTGTTCTAGGGTTGTATTTCACCTACTATCTGTGTCTGACACGTTGCTGTAAAAGAGCCCGAATGCGATTGCAGTAGATGTATAGGAATGGCCGGAGCAGCTTCCAGTCCTTTGCAACTGTCTGCTGTTCCTGTCTGTTCCTATCTGTCCCTGTCTGTCCCTACTTGTCACGCAGAATCAGCGCCTGTGCAGTGCCCACAAGGAAATAGAACAGTTGTTTCATGCCTGGGTGTATGAAATCAACGCCGCCATCCCTGGCGCTATTGATACTGGCTTTCAACGAAGCTTGTCATCATCTAGCGTAACGTCCAAGACTTCTGTAATGGAGTCACGCTCCATGGGTGCTCCAGCATTCCGCGGCCTTCCAAAATCACCTAAAGCCTCGAAAAGAGATCGCGTCAAGCCATCGGGCTCTCCCGAAGCAACTGGCGCCAGGCAAGAGGTAAGACCGATCGAAAGGACACGTCCAAGCACCACGACAGCGACGAGGCAATCTTCGTCTTCGTCTGTAAGAGGTCCACCTACAGCCAAAAAACCAGTACCTGCTTCTCCATGGCACAAGACATCGGACGATGCGGATCAGCGGAAACTGGAATCCGGAAGGCCTCGCAGTGGATCCCTACCGAAATCGGCCAAGCAAAACGTGTATACACCACCGCCAACAAGTTCCAAACAATAATGCATTGCTATGTTGCTGGCATCAACTGGTGGTGCAGAAAGAAACCTGTTCTATAGCATAATTATAACGTTAAAGCAAAACAAACCGTTGATTTGGACTAGAGTAGCTGTTTCGCCTCCATAGTAACCAAGGTAACTAAAATGTCCCGCGCATGTATCAGCAATGCTTTGACTATTAGTAACCTAGTTGCCTTCAAGCTTGAGCGGCCGCCGCCGCCAGTTCCTACCAAGACATGCTACTGTAACGTTAGCGCATATGTTTTGACCATACTCTATTTGCTTGTCACTAAATTCAATTAAATCTGAGTATGGTTTGTACAGTACAGTATATATGTACTTATGATTGTGTACAGTATGCATGGCTAGAATAGTAGAAAGGTTTCAGTGTCTATCTGGTGACATCATCGAAAGACTCCCGTGTCTATCTGGTGACATCATCGAAAGATTCCCCGTGTCTATCTGGTGACATCATCGAAAGATTCCCCCGTGTCTTTCTGGTGACATCATCGAAAGACTCCCGTGTCTATCTGGTGACATCATCCAAAGCTGGAAGCCATGAATGCATTAGGCATCCCACTGCCACGGTCTGCTCTCAGCCTCACTTCGGTGTCTTCACTGCTTTAGCCGGTATGCCCGTAAGGCCGTAACCCTCCGTGGCCAGGACATGCAAGCCTATGTTATACCCATGATATGCACTATGAATCTGATTCTATGAGCCCATGCACACCCTACAGACTGCCTACTTGATCATTTCCAGACCACATTATTATTTTTACCTCACATTCATAAATTGCCTAAGCAACAACTATCCACTATCCACTATGTATCATAATCTATCGTGCACATGCAGAGATCTTACTTTAGCAGGACAGTTACTATGGTTGAAATAATTGCAGGTCTTTTTCAGGACTATTACAAAGCATGAGAAGATCATCGTTTTCGTATTCAGAAAGATCTTTTTATTCTGCTCTTGCAGTGGAGAAAGTCTTGTAGGGACATGTACAGCCTGTGTATGGTCTTGTAGTGACATGTACAGCCTGTGTATGGTCTTGTAGGGACATGTACAGTCTGTGTATGGTCTTGTAGGGACATGTACAGTCTGTGTATGGTCTTGTAGGGACATGTACAGTCTGTGTATGGTCTTGTGTGCTGGAAATTGACAACGTGTATGTACTGTACATGCATACCAGTACTTGCACTGCTGGTTGGCCGCAACTTGAAGAAGCACGCCCCCGATCATTTGTTGACTGATGGCCACTCTTCATTCACAGCGTTGCTGGGTTCACGTTGAAAGTTTGAGACCAAGCACAGCTAGTTTCGAGAAGACACAGCAGCCGCTTGGTGTAGATCTACCCTCCATGTTTTTGTTTTGTTTTTGTTTTATTATTTTTAAATGTTTACAGATGTTTACAGATATGTATGGATGCAAGTCTGCCAGCAGAGGGTGCAATAAAAAAAATGCCTAAACGTAGTGAGAACGGCAGGGCCAGCAATGCATAGACCCATGCCAAAATCAGTATAGCGCAGTAGTCTCAAGCACTGGACTCCAAGCATCAAGTCACGTACACTGGCGGTAGCAGCAGCAGCAACAGCAAAGTGCAGGAGAGAGTTAAAAAGTGAATACTACAAGCATGTACATGCATTACGAATGTTCAAACTGTACAAGACAATGAAATGTGTACACTCAAAATAGCTTGCTTCAAGTTGGGGGCAGTATGTTCAAGAAAGCCCCAATTGCATTATGCAAGCAACTTTGTTCACGCACATTTAGCAAGTCTATTCACGATATTGAAAAAAACCTATGTTCAGAATTGCCACAGCGGTGGATGCTATGTACAGATAATGTTCACCAGCGAAGTATTTAGAAACAGAAAGACCAGAGACTCATCAACATATTAACAGCAGCAGCCGGATGGATGTATCAGCAGGGAAGAGGAGCGAGGACACACACAAGGGCACACACACACACACACGCACACACACACACACACACACACACACACACACACACACACACACACACACACACACACACACACACACACAGTACTGGCATTGCCATAATAGTGTCATGCATCTCTAGTGACGTAGCCTTTTGGTCATAGACTGCCAGTCACCTAACACACTTGTTGCGGTGGCGGCACTTCCGGGATTTCACCCAGCTGATACTGGCACTTGCGGAAGACTTCCAGTTGAGCTTCAGTTGCCTTGGGAAGGGACGAATCACTGGACATCTGTAACAGGAGACGCATTTAGGGTTTTAACAGAGAGAGAGAGAGAGAGAGAGAGAGAGAGAGAGAGAGAGAGAGAGAGAGAGAGAGAGAGAGAGAGAGAGAGAGAGAGAGAGAGAGAGAGAGAGAGAGAGAGAGAGAGAGAGAGAGAGAGAGAGAGAGAGAGAGAGAGAGAGAGAGGGGGGGATAGAGTTAGGAAAGAGTTGAGCGCATCAGTATTGATAAGTAACCGCTACCAGTGGTGATTGCAATGAGAAGATTAAAAGATTACAGCTTAGTGACGACACTTGTCTAATCCAGCGAACCGGGACACAGTAGTCAATATCTTACACGGGCATGTGCGGCACAGTGAAGTCCCTCGATACAACAAACGCTTGCAGAAGTCACAACACCGTCCTACACATACTTCCTTTTGGCGTGTTCTGACAGTGGGTCAAGCCCAAGGCAAGGTGCCAGTAGATGGCACACATGATGAAATTTCACACACATGATGAAATAATTGCACACACGACGAAATTGCACACACATGATGAAATTGCACACACATGGTGAAATTGCACACACATGACGAAATTGCACACACATGACGAAATTGCACACACATGACGAACTAGCATACACAAGAGCGGCATGCACACAATATCAATGACTACTACTTGAAGTACTAGTACCCCGACTTCTAGTTACCTGATCAGATGCTGATGAAGACGATGTCTGTTGCAGCAGTCCACCACCTAGACAGAGAAAAGAGAATAACACAGGAGAATTGTTTCTAAATCAGCTCCATCATCAACATGCACAAAAAGAGTCAGGCGATCATGATAGCTGTATGGTGTGAGTACATATGACCCGCGCTCTGCGAAAACCGACCTTAGGTGCTTCGTAATTTTTTTGAGAAAAAGAACAAAATGTCACGGTCTGTCGATTTTTGAAGATCACAAGGTGAGAGTCATGGCAGAACGAAGCAGAAGACGGTCGCTAGGTCAAATAATTGATGTGGGCTTCTCCCAGAGGTTTCATCCTAACTCCTTCATGATGAATAGTCATTTTTTGGCCTGGTCCAATCGCAGTTCTGATGACAGCAGTGCCGAGGAGAGTCGGATGTGGAATCGCAGGACGCAACGCTGATCGAGCTGGACGGCCATGCGGAGGAGGATTTCGATCAGGCGTCAGTTTTGCCACCAGCCCAGCCCCTCAATGCCGGCCATAAACAGAGTACAGACCAAGAAAAATCGGTTCAAGTACTGTCTACAAACCAGGAGGCGCGCGACAATTTTGACAAGGGCTGTAGTTGTTCCGCACTGGTGCTGTTTCAAGAGCGTGACACTCGAAACCTTGCTTTACAGTTACAGCGCTCACAGCAGCGCACGTCCTGACCAAGTCAGAGCGCTGCTTGTGTGTACATGTAGGCGGAAAGCTAGACGTGGTGAGGCTACCCAGAGCGTCCAGCATGCTGGGAGATGTGATAGATGGGGCTCAACAATACTACTCTGAACTACTGAAGACTACAGTCAGTGGCTGGTGTGGAAGTCATGTACATGCATGTCAGGAAGTCTTTGTGTATGCCTCCAACCCAGGATCAAACCCTGAGTGCTGAAATCTGTGCAGGCTGCTGTCAGTGCGAGTGAAATCAGCCCAACACAGGAATTGAATGAACTCTGGAATGCACTGCCTGTGGAAGATGTTGTGGAGCTGAAGCATTTTATAGAGCATTATGCTATAGCTCATGGCCTCCCTTAACCTGCAGATCCACATGGGCACAAGCCAGTACCAACCTACATGTACATGTATTTGCCCAGTATCACTACGAAGAAGCTTGTCCACCAGGCGTACACAAAGCCTGGTGGTAAAGCTGCATACAGTACGGTTGGCAAGATTTGTAAAAGAGACTGCCATGATATCACCGATTATGAAACAATGTGTGCGGCAGATGTAGACATAACTAGATGTTCTACTAACAGTACCAGATAAAACTATCAATATCCGTTAACCCGACATTGATCCGAGCTTCTTCACTACTTTGCACCTGCCTCTACCCATTACTCTGGCTGGCATATCCTCATACAGAGCCAAATACCTCTTACAGCAGATCGTGAGCAACACCATCCACAGAACAGAGATAGAATGTGTCTATCTCCACAACAGGAAGATCCAATGCCATCATAAACCTTTCCTTTTGAGGATTATGACATACAGATTTATTCTGCAAATTTTGGTTGCAATCATGCTGCTTGAACTCTCACAGCATTGGCTCCAAGATATTGCATAAAATCCAGGAATTTTGCTACTTTTCCTCAAAAATATTGTAGGAAAAGTGCAAAGAAATTGTCATTGTATCTAACTGAATATGTATGCAATCCACCTCAAACTTCACCAGAAGTTGAAGAAAGGGTCATGGGTCAACAATCCAGCACAAACTCAATTTCGCCAAAATAGCACCCAAGGTCGGTTTTCGCAGAGCGCTGGTCATATATGGAATACCGACGGTGCACACAGCCCGCAGCAAAACAGGGAGATTTCTTGCAAGGAGCGTGTACCACGCTTGTCTGCAGCTTACCTTCAGGCTTCCTCGCCGATAAGAATGGGTTAGAGAGGGGTGCTGCTGCCTGAGCGTCTGTGATCGGCGTCGACGTTTTCTGGAAAAGCTGCTGGCCTTGGCCGGGCGCAGATTGAAATGGCGTTAGGCCGGAGTTGAAGAAGCTACCTGCTCCTTGCTGCTGCTGGAGTGGGGTTTGCAGGCTGCCAGCAGGTAGCTGCTGTGGAGACTGAAGGCTGGTATTATATCGCTGCAATGCCTGGGCCTGTGCACAGCAACAATCATAAGTACAAGTACAGCTATTGAAGACACATGCGTGAATGTGCAGAACTGAACCTCACGGTTAAAACAGCAAGACATTACATGCGTAAGAAGAAGAAGAAGAACAGCTGAGCAAGAGAGAAGCACTTCCTGCATTGCATACTTTGCAGGCTGGCAAAATATAGTATTATACGCTCATCGCAGCTCACCAGAACAGGCTGAACACTGGCATCTCCAGCGGCATAGAGCTGACGGACGTGACCTTGCTTACGCACAGCTTCAGTTAGTTCGGCGGTCTACATGTGTCCACAGAGAGCCACAACACGCACGCACACACACACACACACACACACACACACACACACACACACACACACACACACACACACACACACACACACACACACACACACACACACACACACACACACACACACACACATCCACGCGCACACAGTGGACACAGATACGTTAGACAGATCCACAGGGTAGTGGGTAGAGACTAGCCCAAACGATCGTCAGTCCCGTACGGAAAGCAATACATGTACCCAGCCGGCATATGGTCCTGATTACATGCGTGAGTTTGAGAGCAACAGTGGCGCTGCCAGTTTATCGGCTAAATAAGTATTAGTACTCAATATTCGCCTGATCCCAATACTGTACATGGCAAACACTGAACACCGCACTGCAACACATGCACAGTCCAATCTTACTAGACAACACAAGAGCCATGATCGGCCAGGTCGGAATACACATGTCACCGTAACGCGCATGTTCAGGAATTCAGATGGCAATCGAGATCAGCACCACATGTTCTAGAAATAGCAAAACCAGTGGCCTGTTAAAGAACAAGACACAACGGGCCATTGTAGGGAAGGGCAGGGCAAACAGAAGGGTCAGCTTTGACATAAGTCCGGAAAAGCAACTGGAAGCATCTAACTTCAGCAGAACTACATCAACAGATGACATACATATTGCGGAAGAGTGTTGGCAACCGTAGCTTTGAGCCAACCCAAGCGTGCCTCTTCGAACGACAAATCATCCAAACCTGTGAAAAACAGAACAGAAGCACCGGAGGTACACATGAAAGTACATCTGCGCCTTCTGCGGACACCATGGATAATGACAGTGAGAATATGCATGTACATGACTACATGTGCACTACACTACCAGCATTCACTGCAAGGAAGTCTACAGTGCTGCTCAATGAAATCCAGTCGAGTCACTCAAGCACCCCCTGGGCGTTGCGCAGCCCTAGACCTGCGAACACTGGTCTGCCAAACGGTGCAAGGCGCAAACTTGACTCACAAGACCGGATTTCATCGAGCAGCACCGTAGATTCTTGCTGCAACCAAGGAGGAGTACTCCAACATGCGGTTTCCAGCACTCACCTTCTAAGCTAGGCTGTCCCTTGGCAAAGGTGTAGCAAGACAGCGGCCACACGCTGCCATCTTTCCATAGCTTCATGTCATTGCTTACAACACCACTGCAAGTACCCAGCCACCCACGTATACACACACACGCACACATGCATGCACACACATACACACACGCACACATGCATGCACACACATGCATGCACACACATACACACACGCAAACACACACACACATATACAAACACATATACGAACACATACACACAAACATACACACACACACACACACACACACACGCACATGTACACATTCATACACCTTAAAAACAGACTGAGCAGAGTACCAGTTCTATTACACACCATGATCAACATATCAGGCCAAGAACTTACTCCCTCAAATATTCGCTATATCCATCACAACACATTCCACCTAACCTGGTTGCTACTTAGCTGATACCTGTCTAGGTCCAGCATACAGGGAATGCAAGTGGCTAAAATGATTTGACAACACCTGTACTATGAATGCTGTTACAAAGGCATACAATCCTTACACGAGTTCCTCGTAGGACAACGGTCCCTTTGACTTGCCCCCAGCAGCTGCAGGTTGCTGTTGCCGTTGCTGCTGCTGTTGAGATTGGTTCACCCAATTTGTGCCTGCATTGGGCACTACCTGTTGTCGCTGCTGCTGCTGCGCCTGAAAGAAATTGTTCGAGGTCGCACCAGTGGCAAAGGGCTGTCGCTGCTGTTGATGGGTCTGGACATTTCCATCGCTGCTAAGCTTGGTCAGGACATTGAACGGATTTTGCTGCATAGACCCAGGGCATAGGGATAAGATTCCTTGAACACATACAGGTACACCTACAGAACTACGAGCAATCTCAGTGCAAACTGATACTGTAGAGAGCAGTAGGGTGGACACACACACTCCCACAGCACTATGAGCAATCTCAGTGCAAACTGACACTGTAGAGAGCAGTAGGGTGGACACACACACTCCCACAGCACTGCAAAGCCGAACCGATTCCTTTTATGTGCAACGTTTCGGCAAAATTGCCATCGTCAGGTACGAAATGAAACAATGATGCCATGCAGGCCAAAAAGAAGCAGTTTTATGCCAAAGTCCTACCGCCAAAACAGCATAATCCCACGCAATAAGAATAGGAGAATCAGTGGCAGAGGTGTAAGTGAGACATTTAATGCCAGCACCAAAACATATCGTGAGAACAAATCCTACCGCCAAACACAGCATGATGTGGCGCCATAAGAATGACAGATACAGCGAGTTGAGCGGCAAAGGTGTAGGTGAGATATTCACCACCAGAACCAAAGCATATTGTCACATTCAGTCATTTTCACCTCCCTAACACCTGTATTTCACACCTATGTCTTAGGTGAAAATGACTGTGAAAAATGACTGAGACATCCTGAGACTTACCGTTCCAACGGCAGCCTGATTCCCACCTACAAACCAGACAAGGCAACAACATGTGATACACACACACACGCATACACGCACACACACACACATACCTCAAACCTCAGACATGCCCATCGCGGAAGCGATGATAGCGAACAGCTATGTTAGACATAGCAACTTGTGTTGGGATTACACCATTCAACAGCTTGCAAGGCTGATGAATTGACCGCCACTATTTTTAGTCACACACACACACACACGCACACACACACGCACACACACACGCACACACGCACACACACACGCACACACACACGCACACACACACACACACACACACACACACACACACACACATGCAAATGTCAAAGATCTCCCTGCAAATAAACAAGTCATGGGAGCACACCATCTCAAACATGCACATCATTACGGTCACTATGGTGCTGGTGGTGATGAATGTGCATGTACATGTACAAGGACATCTACGTCGCCTAAAAGCATTCAGGCAAGGATACAGAAGAGGCAGCCATTGCACATCCACTTATCCTATAGGATTAGCTCGGACAAATACCTTTGGACCTCTGATCATGGCCACCGCCACCACCACCTCGCTGAAATCCTCCTCCTCCGCCGCCACCACCACGCTGAAATCCTCCTCCTCCGCCACCACCTCGCTGAAATCCTCCCCCACCACCACCCATCTGTTGGTGGCCGCCGGCTTGAGAATGGCGCTGATAACCACCGGCGTTCATTCCCTGCTGGTTACCGGACCAGGACTGAAATGGGTTGCCTCCCCTACCACCACCGCCGCCGCCACCACCACCGCCATAGGCATTTTGCTGCTGCTGTTGGTGGTGCTGCTGTGGAGCATTGTACCCGCGACCGCCTGCCTGTCCACCACCGACACCACCTCGGTGTTGTGTAAAAGAATTTCCATACCCAGTGTTAGCTGATGGGCACAAGTAGGAGTAGAAACAAGCATGTAGACACGGTCAGACTTAATTACAGTAAAAAATAAATAAAAAATAAAAAATACAGTAAAAGAACGGATGCACAATGATGATGTGGGTACAAAGTGTGTCTAAAACCTCTTGTTGTTGTTTTTTTGAATTGTCTAAAACCTCTTCACTGCTATAGGTTCGGCCAGTCACTTTGACTTCTGCTGATGAGACCAAAGAAGGATATTGGGTACTGAAATAAACAGTCGATTCGTGTCTCCTTTGAGAACCCCTCTAACTGGCAACATTTTGCCAACTGGTCTAACAATTAGTAAAAATTGAAACCAAGAACCTGTGATCATGAGCGTGAGTGTATACATACTAGTACGCTAGATACATACTGTATCATGGGACGCGTATCTGTGTGTGCGTTGTGTATATGGTGTAGTGAAGCAAATATACGTGCAGACATTCCCAAGAATATCCACAGCACTGACCAGTGGAGTGCAGGATTTTAGTACAATAGTAGATCAAGCTGCGCAATCAAAATCCAGCATGCTATGACGTAATTCATACTGGTTCAAGCTTGCTGCAAATGTTTTCTCCTTCTGGCTTTTCTTACCTGGATGCTGATTTCGACAAGCGTCTCCAAATTTACATTTTCCCTCGAGGAAAAATTTACAGATCGCCATATTGAAAAAAATGTACAGAGAGGGGAAGAACCGCTGATCTAAAGATAGAGATGGCGGCGCAGACCTAATCGGCTAGCTTTTGTTCGGAAACAATGAAGCACAAAGCAAGCCTAACTGCCTCGCTCATTCAGTCATTGCAAGAACAACTCAGTATTCGTGCTCAGGAGACAGCTAGCTTTCGACTTTCAAAAAATTATGAAGCTCTTTTTGAAAACACTTTCGAGTTTGTCACCAGCATATCTAGCATATGCAGTCCAGGGGTCACGAGACGTAGCGACCTGGGTCATGACTCATGCACATGCACAACGCGCCCAGCGCCGCGGCGGGCGGCGGGCGCCCGACCCCGTACCCGTCCAGCACGACTGTACTGAGCGAGTGAGGCGCACCCGGAGCTAGCTGCTACTGACTAGTACTAGTACTCACTACTAGTATTAGTAAGTAGTAGTACAATCATGTAGTACTGACTGTACTGTACTACAACCGGTAGGTCCACCCGTAGATTCTACGGCCGTAGACATCTACGGGCCGTAGGCCGTAGACCTCGACCTACCCGGCTCCAAGAGTCAAGACTTCACAAGACGGCCAAGCTTTTCAGGCAAGACTCCTTCTTCCCGTCGTAGCTCAGAAGCTGTCCGTCTTTTCAGTTTTCAACATTTTCTCAAAGCCACAAAGGTTCGCTATCAAAGGCCAATGGTAAAGTCGAAGCAACTACTAGTACTTGTTAGTTAGTTCACGTGCACGCCTTTGACCCCTGACGTCAGCCTTCATCTGAACAACACCTCCCCCTTCACTGGTATTGTGGTTCCTTGTTTCTGATTTGTTCCTTTTTACTAGTTTTTAGTCGATCTACATGACCACCTGCACCTGGCCCACCTGGTTACTGGTACACTGATGTGAGTGATGAGTCCTGAAGAGTGGCACGGTTGTGCGAAAAAATTTCGAATCATTTTCTCCATCTTTCTCGACTTCATCGCGTTTTCTTTCACTCTTGCACACCGCTTTTCAGGACGAAAAGTGCGAAAGTTAGCATAATACTATTAATAGTTCTCGGACCCAACAGCTAGTGTTCGCGAGCTACTACTAGTAGTACTGAGTACTAGTAACTAACCGTTAGTTGAACGCGAAATTCGTGAATGTATCCGATGATGCTCTGGCGAAATCGTATAAGTAAGCTGATGATGCTACTGTGGGTGGTGCGACTGCCCTATTGGCGCTCGCCGCTTCTGGGACAAGCTTGGCATACTACTACTAGTGATCTGTCCAGAGGACCCACCCACATGTATACCGGTATGGCTATTTCCCGAAACCGTTCAAGACATATTCCAGAAGCCTGAGTGTCGGCCGGAGGCAGACCTATTCTTTGCTGGAACAGTGGCGTATCAAAATAGCCGTTGAGGGTGACAACTTCCCGAAACCGTCGAAGACATATTCCAGAAGCCTGAGTGTCGGTCGGAGGCAGACCTATTCTTTGCTGGAACAGTGGCGTATCAAAATAGCCGTTGAGGGTGACAACTTCCCGAAACCGTCGAAGACATATTCCAGAAGCCTGAGTGTCGGTCGGAGGCAGACCTATTCTTTGCTGGAACAGTTGCGTTTCAAATAGCCGGTGAGGGTGACAACTTGGCCCACATTATTATTATTATTATTATTATTATTATTATTATTATTATTAAGCTGCGCACTCAGTACAAACACCATTAGCAAAACTTGTTTTGCTAATGGTGTTTGTACTGAGTGCGCAGCTTACTCTATTTATTGCGTTGATTATTATTATTATTATTATTATTATTATTGTGGAAGAGAAAAGGACATATGGATACGAGTTAAGAGTAACTCTCCATCACTGTAACATGATACTATATACAGTCAGAAAGTGCAATAACTAGGCACAAAACTGACAGAGTACTGAAACATTCGACGTCCTGACACCTAGCTTCAACACATCTCCGTAGCGCTAACCGACAGCCTTCCAACTTGGAAGGTTCAAGGTTATGGAAAAGACCAAAGAGGGGAAGGCAAGCGCAACGAAAACGAGCAAAAGCTACAGTCCCAACGGAACAAAGAATGTCGATTGTTACTGGACGATGACGAGACCAGTACGATATTTGACAAAGCGGTCTAACTACAATTCGAAGCAGCAAAGCAGCACACCACCCAACTTGGGTGGGTCATAAATATCAAAGATAAGTAAAGAAAGGGAAGCTTTGCGAAAACGAATTGTACAAGCCGAAAGCCAAACTCCTACAGTACTCCTCATGCATGACATTGTGATGGACTAGTTGACTACAAAACAAGTTGTTTCACACGACGTACGTTTCGCCGTATGGATCGTGACGGCTCATCAGGTGTGCAATTTGAAACTCGGATGTTGAGCCATAAATAAATGTGGAAGAGAAAAGGACATATGGATACGAGTTAAGAGTAACTCTCCATCACTGTAACATGATACTATATACAGTCAGAAAGTGCAATAACTAGGCACAAAACTGACAGAGTACTGAAACATTCGACGTCCTGACACCTAGCTTCAACACATCTCCGTAGCGCTAACCGACAGCCTTCCAACTTGGAAGGTTCAAGGTTATGGAAAAGACCAAAGAGGGGAAGGCAAGCGCAACGAAAACGAGCAAAAGCTACAGTCCCAACGGAACAAAGAATGTCGATTGTTACTGGACGATGACGAGACCAGTACGATATTTGACAAAGCGGTCTAACTACAATTCGAAGCAGCAAAGCAGCACACCACCCAACTTGGGTGGGTCATAAATATCAAAGATAAGTAAAGAAAGGGAAGCTTTGCGAAAACGAATTGTACAAGCCGAAAGCCAAACTCCTACAGTACTCCTCATGCATGACATTGTGATGGACTAGTTGACTACAAAACAAGTTGTTTCACACGACGTACGTTTCGCCGTATGGATCGTGACGGCTCATCAGGTGTGCAATTTGAAACTCGGATGTTGAGCCATAAATAAATGTGGAAGAGAAAAGGACATATGGATACGAGTTAAGAGTAACTCTCCATCACTGTAACATGATACTATATACAGTCAGAAAGTGCAATAACTAGGCACAAAACTGACAGAGTACTGAAACATTCGACGTCCTGACACCTAGCTTCAACACATCTCCGTAGCGCTAACCGACAGCCTTCCAACTTGGAAGGTTCAAGGTTATGGAAAAGACCAAAGAGGGGAAGGCAAGCGCAACGAAAACGAGCAAAAGCTACAGTCCCAACGGAACAAAGAATGTCGATTGTTACTGGACGATGACGAGACCAGTACGATATTTGACAAAGCGGTCTAACTACAATTCGAAGCAGCAAAGCAGCACACCACCCAACTTGGGTGGGTCATAAATATCAAAGATAAGTAAAGAAAGGGAAGCTTTGCGAAAACGAATTGTACAAGCCGAAAGCCAAACTCCTACAGTACTCCTCATGCATGACATTGTGATGGACTAGTTGACTACAAAACAAGTTGTTTCACACGACGTACGTTTCGCCGTATGGATCGTGACGGCTCATCAGGTGTGCAATTTGAAACTCGGATGTTGAGCCATAAATAAATGTGGAAGAGAAAAGGACATATGGATACGAGTTAAGAGTAACTCTCCATCACTGTAACATGATACTATATACAGTCAGAAAGTGCAATAACTAGGCACAAAACTGACAGAGTACTGAAACATTCGACGTCCTGACACCTAGCTTCAACACATCTCCGTAGCGCTAACCGACAGCCTTCCAACTTGGAAGGTTCAAGGTTATGGAAAAGACCAAAGAGGGGAAGGCAAGCGCAACGAAAACGAGCAAAAGCTACAGTCCCAACGGAACAAAGAATGTCGATTGTTACTGGACGATGACGAGACCAGTACGATATTTGACAAAGCGGTCTAACTACAATTCGAAGCAGCAAAGCAGCACACCACCCAACTTGGGTGGGTCATAAATATCAAAGATAAGTAAAGAAAGAAATTCGTTTTCGCAAAGCTTCCCTTTCTTTACTTATCTTTGATATTTATGACCCACCCAAGTTGGGTGGTGTGCTGCTTTGCTGCTTCGAATTGTAGTTAGACCGCTTTGTCAAATATCGTACTGGTCTCGTCATCGTCCAGTAACAATCGACATTCTTTGTTCCGTTGGGACTGTAGCTTTTGCTCGTTTTCGTTGCGCTTGCCTTCCCCTCTTTGGTCTTTTCCATAACCTTGAACCTTCCAAGTTGGAAGGCTGTCGGTTAGCGCTACGGAGATGTGTTGAAGCTAGGTGTCAGGACGTCGAATGTTTCAGTACTCTGTCAGTTTTGTGCCTAGTTATTGCACTTTCTGACTGTATATAGTATCATGTTACAGTGATGGAGAGTTACTCTTAACTCGTATCCATATGTCCTTTTCTCTTCCACATTTATTTATGGCTCAACATCCGAGTTTCAAATTGCACACCTGATGAGCCGTCACGATCCATACGGCGAAACGTACGTCGTGTGAAACAACTTGTTTTGTAGTCAACTAGTCCATCACAATGTCATGCATGAGGAGTACTGTAGGAGTTTGGCTTTCGGCTTGTACAATTCGTTTTCGCAAAGCTTCCCTTTCTTTACTTATCTTTGATATTTATGACCCACCCAAGTTGGGTGGTGTGCTGCTTTGCTGCTTCGAATTGTAGTTAGACCGCTTTGTCAAATATCGTACTGGTCTCGTCATCGTCCATTAACAATCGACATTCTTTGTTCCGTTGGGACTGTAGCTTTTGCTCGTTTTCGTTGCGCTTGCCTTCCCCTCTTTGGTCTTTTCCATAACCTTGAACCTTCCAAGTTGGAAGGCTGTCGGTTAGCGCTACGGAGATGTGTTGAAGCTAGGTGTCAGGACGTCGAATGTTTCAGTACTCTGTCAGTTTTGTGCCTAGTTATTGCACTTTCTGACTGTATATAGTATCATGTTACAGTGATGGAGAGTTACTCTTAACTCGTATCCATATGTCCTTTTCTCTTCCACATTTATTTATGGCTCAACATCCGAGTTTCAAATTGCACACCTGATGAGCCGTCACGATCCATACGGCGAAACGTACGTCGTGTGAAACAACTTGTTTTGTAGTCAACTAGTCCATCACAATGTCATGCATGAGGAGTACTGTAGGAGTTTGGCTTTCGGCTTGTACAATTCGTTTTCGCAAAGCTTCCCTTTCTTTACTTATCTTTGATATTTATGACCCACCCAAGTTGGGTGGTGTGCTGCTTTGCTGCTTCGAATTGTAGTTAGACCGCTTTGTCAAATATCGTACTGGTCTCGTCATCGTCCAGTAACAATCGACATTCTTTGTTCCGTTGGGACTGTAGCTTTTGCTCGTTTTCGTTGCGCTTGCCTTCCCCTCTTTGGTCTTTTCCATAACCTTGAACCTTCCAAGTTGGAAGGCTGTCGGTTAGCGCTACGGAGATGTGTTGAAGCTAGGTGTCAGGACGTCGAATGTTTCAGTACTCTGTCAGTTTTGTGCCTAGTTATTGCACTTTCTGACTGTATATAGTATCATGTTACAGTGATGGAGAGTTACTCTTAACTCGTATCCATATGTCCTTTTCTCTTCCACATTTATTTATGGCTCAACATCCGAGTTTCAAATTGCACACCTGATGAGCCGTCACGATCCATACGGCGAAACGTACGTCGTGTGAAACAACTTGTTTTGTAGTCAACTAGTCCATCACAATGTCATGCATGAGGAGTACTGTAGGAGTTTGGCTTTCGGCTTGTACAATTCGTTTTCGCAAAGCTTCCCTTTCTTTACTTATCTTTGATATTTATGACCCACCCAAGTTGGGTGGTGTGCTGCTTTGCTGCTTCGAATTGTAGTTAGACCGCTTTGTCAAATATCGTACTGGTCTCGTCATCGTCCAGTAACAATCGACATTCTTTGTTCCGTTGGGACTGTAGCTTTTGCTCGTTTTCGTTGCGCTTGCCTTCCCCTCTTTGGTCTTTTCCATAACCTTGAACCTTCCAAGTTGGAAGGCTGTCGGTTAGCGCTACGGAGATGTGTTGAAGCTAGGTGTCAGGACGTCGAATGTTTCAGTACTCTGTCAGTTTTGTGCCTAGTTATTGCACTTTCTGACTGTATATAGTATCATGTTACAGTGATGGAGAGTTACTCTTAACTCGTATCCATATGTCCTTTTCTCTTCCACATTTATTTATGGCTCAACATCCGAGTTTCAAATTATTATTATTATTATTATATAAACGTTGAACGGTCTCTGCTGGGATGACGACTACACCATAGCTCAGTGGTTAGAGCATCGCTGGCTACAAGCGAGGGTCCCTGGTTCGAGTCCTGGTGGTGACAGTCGATTTTTTCTTCAGACTTTTCCCGTTTGTCTCTTTCCCTCAAACCAGTTATTATTATTTATTTCCACAGTGGCCCGGGCCATGGCCAATAAGGAAGATAATTGTGATTCAAATCAGTCCGCTGGTAGATTCCAGAATATAAGATCAGTCTAGCATGGGAGCCGCTATATTGGCTCAGACAGAAGAGTCCGAGGTGAACGTCCAAGCATTCACTGGACTAACCAGTTTGATCGTCTTGCCAACGTAGCAACAACACAGTCATAATTATCCTCATGATTATGCACACTGCATTCAAGTGCTGCTTTCGTCAGACGGTTCTCTTTCGACCATGCTCAGATCTGCAAGTCGCGGTCAAGATTTGAATGCGATATGCGGGGTAATGACCCTGCCGATTTCATCGCGCCGTGCATGAAGGAGCTACATGACCGCGTACATCATGATGTGGAGGTGGAGCCACCCATGATTGCAGCCCCTAACCGGCAAAGCTAGGCCTTCGCCATCGACCAGCCAACACTGCAGATCCCGACCCCTGTGCCGACCTGCCACGGGTGAAGGGATTCTGGACCGATCATGATGTGAAACTTGTTTCTGACACAAGTGTTGATCCCCACACGTCAAGCTATCCTCCCGTCACTCTACCAAAGGCGAGAAAAAGCGAGCGCACGGTGAACACGTCATCCAGTGAAGTAACGTTGAGCATGGCTCCTTCATACCTTCAATGTTCTCCTCCTGTGGCGGGTGGCATGGGACTCTTTAGTGGTCGTCAAGAGACTGGTGCATGCATGGCTTGGGAATAGGGACGTCTATACTGGGCTATTGCCGGATAGTGTCTTGATTGCCACGCGGGTCACATGGCTGCATGCCTGGCATTCTCACTATGACCAGGTGCCATCCGTTGTGCCCGGGGGTGAGGGTGAGGGGTCGAGCTCCATTCCCCACCATCCTTTCGACATCGCGCCTCGGCCCTGTCTGGTCTGGCACTACAACTAACTACTTGTAGACTGTGTTGACATCCATGTTGTTGTTGTTGTTGTCGTTCTTTTTATTTGAATTCGCAATACCAAACGGGCAATGAGCCCAATTACATGGAAGCGTTGTATCTTTGAGCGAAATGTTGTCATGCATCAATCATGATCATGGCATTGGCTATTTACATGTGCATGTAGTAGAATTTTAGTAGTTTGTGAACATAGCGCGATGCTGTATGAAACATCGTGCTACACTGGCCGAAATTTGTAATGCTATAAGGAAGTTAGTTTTAATAGGCTAATCTGTACGTGTACGTGTGCATAATGACGATTGTACATTTTTGACGACAGCCTAGCTGATGATGATGTTACATCATGCCTTTGGTCATTATGACTGTTGTACATGTACATAATCATTGCCATTGTACTACGGTCATACAGTCCTACTCCTAGGACTAGGAGACACACCTCCACCAGACCTCCACCCACACCCACGTGGGTAAGTGGGTCTCTTCGAACTGTCGAACCATACAGCCTTTAGTAGGCTTTACAGGTACATATCAGGCCCGAGTCGTGCATACAGGCGACTGGCTGCATGCACATAACATTACAACATGAGCATGTCCGATCGATATCATCCACGCCACTCGTGCTCGTTCGTTTTTTTCTTCTGCGTCGCGACTCGCCGGCAGCATGCATGGGTCAACCATTGACAGTACAGTTGACAGCACAAAAAAAAGAAGCTTTGGAGAGCGCTCTACCGAAGCAAAGAGTACCGAAACTACTTGCTTGCTTGGTTGATTGACTGGCGTTCATCTCGCAATCACCTTTCTCCAGCCGTCTAGCTAGTCACCAGGTCACCTCAGATCACGGCCACGTGGGAGTTGACCCCGTGGATTTTCAGGGCCAGGGCCTTTTTCAAGTTTTTGAAGCTACATAGCTGAGCAGTGCATGCACATACAGACAGTGCTAGTGATAATGATGTGATGAGGTCAATAGTACCTCCTAGCCTCAAAACGTGTACGTAGAACGTGCTGAACTGGTTTTTGAAAATATCCATTTGGAATAATTGTTGTTTCCTATCTGCT